>NC_090801.1:52002652-52305682 GCF_036512215.1 Solanum lycopersicum | reverse complement strand
CGTCACAGAGTTCAGAGACTCAATTTCTCTGAAGAGTCTGTGACAGTCCGTCACACCTGTGACGGTCCGTCCTGCCATTCCATCACGAAGTTCAGAGAGTCGATTTTCAGTAACCAATTTCAGATTTTCTAAGTGTTTTGAAACGAGACCCTGCGACGGTCCGTCGTGCCCATGACGGTCCGTCATGGGGTCCGTCGCCTCAGCCTGTTTTTCCAAAAATAAAATCTGCTGCTCAAAACGACTAAACAAGTCGTTACAATAGATACCAATTTACCCATCGTTCGTCCCCGAACGATCACAAGAAGGAAAACAAGGGCGAAAAGGAGTACCTGAATCTGTAAACAGGTGTGGGTATCTTTCTCGCATATCAGCCTCTTTCTCCCAACTGGCTTCTTCGACTGGTCGATTCTTCCATTGAACTTTGATGGATGCAATCTCCCTTGATCTCAACTTGCGAATTTCTCTATCTAGAATGGCAACAGGTTCCTCCTCATAAGACAAATTCTCATCAAGCAAAACTGAATCCCAACGGATAATGTAGTTTCCATCCCCATGGTATCTTTTCAACATAGACACATGGAATACCGGATGCACTCCGGACAGTCCTGGAGGCAAGGCTAACTCATAAGCCACCTCCCCTACTCGCTTAAGTACTTCAAATGGACCAATATACCTTGGGCTAAGTTTACCTCGCTTACCAAACCGCATCACCCCTTTCATTGGCGAAACCTTCAACAAGACTTGTTCATCCTCCATAAACTCCAAGTCTCTAACCTTCCAATCTGCATACTCTTTGTGTCTACTTTGAGCCGCTAACAACTTTTCTTGAATAGATTTCACTTTATCTAACGATTCTCTCAGAAGGTCAGTACCCCAAGGTCTAACCTCAAATGCATCAAACCACCCAATGGGAGACCTACATCTTCTCCTATATAGTGCCTCAAATGGGGCCATATCAATGCTTGAGTGATAGCTATTGTTGTAGGAGAACTCTGCTAAGGGTAAGAAGCTATCCCAATGGCCACCAAACTCTATCACACATGCGCGAAGCATATCCTCCAACACTTGAATCGTTCGCTCAGACTGACCATCGGTCTGAGGATGGAACGCGGTACTAAGGTCCAACCTAGTACCCAATTCCGCATGCAATGTCTTCCAAAACTTAAAAGTAAACTGGGTACCTCTGTTTGATATGATGGATAGTGGAATCCCATGCAACCGAACAATTTCTGAGATATAAATTTTGGCTAACTTCTCTGCATTGTAAGTCACCTTGACCGGAATGAAATGAGCAGACTTAGTTAACCTATCAACAATCACCCAAATAGAGTCATACTTACCCAATGTCTTTGGAAGACTAACCACGAAGTCCATTGCAATTCTCTCACACTTCCATTCAGGAATGGGCATTCTCTGAAGTGTTCCTCCGGGTCACTGGTGTTCATACTTTACTTGTTGACAGTTTGGAAATTTGGCGATAAAGTTCACAATATCACGCTTTATTCTACTACACCAAAAGTGTTGCTTTAGGTCACAGTACATCTTGATTGCACCCGGATGTATCGAATACCTTGAACTATGAGCCTCTGTCAGAATAGTGTTGATCAAATCATCGACGCGGGGTACACATACCCTTCCCTTGATCCTCAAAACACCTTCCTCATCGATCGTCGCTTCTTTAGCCTCTCCTCGCAACACTTTATCTTGGATTCTGCGCAGTTTCTCATCATCAAACTGTCTTCCCTTAATTTTGTCAAGGAAGGAAGATCTTGCCTCCACACAAGCTAAAAATCCTCCCTTCTCATTTACTTCTAATCTCATAAGGTCGTTACCCAGAATCTGAACTTCTCTAGCCAATTGGCGTCTAGAAGCTTGCAAGTGAGCTAGACTTCCCATGCTTCCCGCCTTTCTACTTAAAGCATCCGCTACAACATTCGCCTTCCCCGGATGATACAAAATAGTAATGTCGTAGTCCTTCAGTAGTTCTATCCATCTCCTCTGTCTCAAGTTCAAATCTTTCTGAGTAAAGACATACTGAAGGCTACGATGATCCGTGTAGACCTCACACTTAACCCCATATAAATAGTGTCTCTATTGCTTTAGTGCAAACACTACCGCGGCCAATTCCAAATCATGAGTTGGATATTTACGTTCATGCACTTTTAATTGCCTCGAAGCATAAGCAATCACATTCTTCTCTTGCATTAGCACTGCACCCAAACCTGAATAGGATGCATCACAATAAACAATGAAATTCTTACCTTCCACTGGCAAGGTGAGAATTGGTGCAGTAGTCAACAGAGTCTTGAGCTTCTGAAAGCTTTCCTCACACTCATCCGACCATACAAATGGGACATTTTGCTTAGTCAAGTTCGTCAGCTGGGAGGCAATAGAAGAGAATCCCTTGACAAATCGGCGGTGGTAGCTAGCTAACCCAACAAAACTCCTTATTTTTGACACATTAGTAGGTCTTACCCAATTCTTCACTGTCTCAATCTTAGAAGGATCAATCATCACCCCATCCTTAGAAACCACGTGCCTCAAAAAAGACACTGCATCTAGCCAAAACTCACACTTAGAGAACTTGGCATAAAGCTTATTCTCTCTCAACATTTCCAATACCATTCTCAAATGCTCTTCATGTTCCTTCTTGCTCTTTGAGTAAACCAATATATCATCAATGAATACGATCACAAAGAGATCCAGATATGGCTTAAAAATCCTGTTCATCAAGCTCATGAAAGCAGCAGGGACATTCGTAAGACCAAAAGACATCACTACAAATTCATAATGCCCATACCTCGTTCGAAAAGCAGTCTTTGGCACATCCGTTGCCCGTATTTTCAATTGATGATAACCGGATCTCAAGTCAATCTTAGAGAAGACACAAACACCTTGTAACTGATCGAACAAGTCATCAATGCGAGGAAGAGGATACTTGTTCTTAATAGTTACCTTGTTCAATTGCTGGTAGTCTATGCACATCCGAAAACTCCCATCCTTCTTCTTCACAAACAAAACCGGAGCACCCCAAGGGGATGCACTTGGTCTAATGAAGACTTTATTCAATAACTCTTGAAGTTGTGCCTTTAACTCTCTTAACTCCGCGGGAGTCATTCTATAAGGGGGTATAGAAATGGGGCGAGTACCCGGTTCAAGATCAATACAGAAGTCAATATCCCTATCCGGTAGCATACCAGGAAGATCTGCAGGGAACACATCCAGAAACTCACGGACCACTGAAACCGACTCAATCGAAGGTACTTGGGTAGTGTCATCCTTGAGATGTGCCAAGAAAGCTAAACACCTTTTACTAATCATTTTCTTAGCACGAATAAAGGAGATGATACGCACCGGATTGGAAGTGTAGTCACCCTCCCACACTAACGGATCTGTCCCAGGCTTGGCTAACGTCACCGTTTTAGCATTACAATCCAAGATCGCAAATTGCGGAGAAAGCCAAGTCATACCCAGAATTACATCAAAATCATCCATTTCTAAGATAACCAAATCTACATAAGTGTTGCTCCCCACAAAGTTCACCAAACACGACCTATATACCTTTTCAACTACCACAGACTCACCCACCGGAGTAGAAACACGAATAGGCATATCAAGTAATTCACAATGTAAATTTAGACCATTAGCAAATGAGGAAGATACATAAGAAAATGTGGATCCAGGATCAAACAATACAGAAGCCATGCAATCACAAACCAGAAGATTACCTGTGATGACAGCATCAGATGCCTCCGCTTCAGACCGCCCAGGGAAAGCGTAACAATGGGCCCTATCGTTTGTCTGTCCATTGCCCCTACCATGTTGTGATGTAGTGGCTCCAGTTTGCCCATCACCTCGACCGTTTTGGTGAACACCATTACCTCGACCACCACGTCCTCCAAAATAACGGCCTCTACCATGACCACCTCTACCTCTAGCTATTGGGGGTCTATAACTCTGTTTGGGACAATTCCTCCTAATATGTCCAGTCTCCCCACATCCATAACATTCTCTAGAGTCAAGCATAGGTCTCTTAGAGAAGTGTTGACCGGTCTGAGGTGGACCCCCAACTACAGTCTGTAGTGAAGACTAAATGGGTCGAACTGAGTAACCTCCAGAACCCTGTCCTCTAGAGTAAGAACCATTAAACTCACCTCCCTTTCGAAACCTCTTTGATGTCGAGGCCATGGTGAATTCATCTGGCTTCACTCCTTCCACTTCTATCACAAAATCTACCACCTCTTGGAAGGATTTTGCCGTAGCCGCTACCTGTAAGGCTGAAATCCGCAACTCTGACCTCAACCCCTTCATAAAACAACGAATCCGCTCCTGTGGACTGAAACAAAGTTGAGTGGCATATCTGGATAGTGCACAAAACTTAGCCTCATATGCATTGATCGACATCCTACCTTACTCTAGGCTCAAGAACTCATCCCTTTTCCTATCCCTCAAAGTCCGGGGGATATACTTCTCCATAAACAAACTAGAGAATGACGCCCAAGTCGTAGGTGGTGCCTCTATTGGTTGACACTCAACATGTGACCGCCACCACATTTTGGCGTTTCCTTGGAAATGATAAGTCACGAACTCAACACCAAACCGTTCTACTATACCCATCTTGTGTAGTAGCTCATGACAGTCAACCAGAAAATCGTAAGCATCCTCAGATTCAGCACCCTTGAAGACTGGAGGTTTCAATTTCAAGAACTTACTGAAAAGTTCATGTTGATCATTTGTCATTATAGGCCCAGTAGTCAGACGTGGAAACGTGTCTATGTCTAATGAAGCATCCATACGAGGAGCCATAGTGGCTGCATGTTGTACCTCTGAAACCGGAGGTGTTGGTGCAAAAAACACTGGAGGTGTCTGACCTTGATCAGACAACCCACTAAGATAAGCGAGAACCTGATTGATCATCTCTGGGGTAGGTTGGGGGTGGCAATCCCTCATTCTGCACTTGTTCATTTTCCCCATCCTCCCCTTCTCTTATTACTTCTTCAGTCGGTGGAGGAGTCACCGCCCTAGTATCAGATGGGCTAGGTGCTCGTCCTCTTCCCCTAGAGGACGTCCTCCCACGACCTCTACCACGACCTCTTGCCGCTGCTCTTCCTCGAGCTACAACCCCAGTGGCTGGCTCAGACGCACCCTGTCCCGCTGGTGCTGGTGTTAGTGTTGGCGTAGTCGTTGCTCTAGTTCTAACCATCTGCGAAATAGAGTGAAGATGGTCAGATACCAATTTGTATCACCTAGATACCAATTGGACCCAAGTAATAGCACGAAAGAAAGAAAGAAGAATGGAATTTTCCTAAAGTCTTATAGCCTCTCAAAGAAAAGTAAAGGCGTCCCCCTACCGTTCCTTAAGACTCTACTAGACTCGTTCTTGTGTGATGAGACCAACGAACCTAATGCTCTGATACCAAGTTTGTCACGACCCAAATTCGGGCCGCGACTGGCACCCACACTTACCCTCAATATGAGCGAACCAACCAATCTAAACTCTAACATTTCAATATAATATCAACAGTAAATAATGCGGAAGACTCAAACTCATTAATAAAATCAATAACTATTATTATCCCCAAAATCTGGAAGTCATCACCACAAGAACATCTATGACCAAATTACTAAACTAAGAGTATTCTAAGAAACTAAAACAAATAAAAGCTAGTCCATGCCGGAACTTCAAGGCATCAAGACATGAGGAAGAAGATCCAGTCCAAGCTAGAAGCATTAGCTCACCCTGAAGATCCGATGTGACGAAGACTGGCTAGAATTGCGGTTGAGTTGAAGATGATGGTACGTTTGCTGCACTCCACAAATAAACAAGAAGAAAACATAAAAGTAGGGGTCAGTACAAAACACGGGTACTGAGTAGATATCATCGGCCAACTCAAAATAGAAATCGATATATACCAAGTAATATCATAAAATCAACTATGATACTCAACATGTAGCAACAACAAGTACTATTTCATTAACAATTACCGTTAAGTTCACACATGAGGACTCAAGCCTCAATACCATACTCATTTGGGAATCATGTTCATTCGATTGAGTATATTAACATCTTTCAAGATTCATTACCTTTATTTCTCTTGTGTCGGTAAGTGCTCAATCTGTTCATCATCTTGTGAAAAGATTAGACAAATGATGGAAAATGAGTAAAATAGTAGTGATGAAATTAAAGTAAATTGGAGTATTGCAGTTAAGCACCCAATAAAAGGAGTCAATGTAAAAGACAAAAGCAGTGGGAGGGGTTTGACCAGACATGGATATAGTATAGATAGGTGTAACTCTAATATTAAATGCCTTTAATTTTACTTTTGTCCAAAATAGTTCAGATTGGTAAGCACTTACCTCCCTCTTTTCATTACTTAGCTCAGGTTGACTTTGACCTATCTATATTTAAAATAAATATTTATCAAAAAATTATTTTTAGTAAATGAACTCTATTTTTTATGATTTAGAAATTTAAATTTGACAACTACTAATACTTAACTTATGTAGTTTTGAACACGAGGCAATATAGTTGTGGAAATATAGTGATCGAGTACAAGAAACCAACAAAATTATGAACATTTATTAGGTTCTTTTGACTATAGATTTTAAAGTTTGAATATTAAAATAATTTTGTAACTATTTTTTTGGACATTCATTTTATTTAGTTTTTTTTAAAAGGAAAAATAAATTTTTATGTGAAAGTGAAATTTCTCTATAAAATTGACTCATTGAAAATCATTTTTTCAAAATTATATCAAATTTGTTCACATCAAATTAATACTTGAAGAAAAAAATTTAAAATTTATAGGGTATTTGCCCTATTTCGCTAATCTTTATCTTGTAGGAAAATGTTATGACTTTATTAATAGAATTTTTTTCTTTTAATTTGTGAGACACAAGTGTTAGCTTAACACTTGTGTAAACTTCTCTTTATTCGAGTGAATTGTGTTAAATTATTTCTCTCGATATTGTGTACAGGGGCGTAGCTACATACCTTCTAGGGTGTCCAATTGGACACTCTTCGTCGGGAAATTATATCGTATATATAGGTAAAATATTATATAAA
This sequence comes from Solanum lycopersicum, assembly GCF_036512215.1. Classification (NCBI taxonomy): domain Eukaryota; kingdom Viridiplantae; phylum Streptophyta; class Magnoliopsida; order Solanales; family Solanaceae; genus Solanum; species Solanum lycopersicum. The sequence continues at coordinate 52,298,616 of NC_090801.1, read as the reverse complement.
ATGGTTAAATAACGTATTTTGGACACCCTAACATAACAAGGTATCGTAGCATAGTTATTTAAGGTGCCTTGAAAGAGTCAAACTTTTATAAGTTTGTGAATTCAAATCTCGCTAACAACAATTTAAGACCTCTTTTTTTTCAAAAATTTTCATGTACATTACATTTTTTTTTTCAAAAACTTTCATGTATATTACGTAGTTAAATTTTTAAAATTTCTAGGGCACCTTTCATTTTTTTCCTCTTTTTTTCATGTATTAACATACTTTTTTTCGAAAAAAAATCTTGTATATTACGTAGTTTAATTTTTAAAATTTCTATTTCAAATTATTTCCTCTTTTTTTTTTCCAAATATTTTCATGTATATTACATATTTTTTTCAAAAAAAATTATGTATATTACGTAGTTAATTTTAAAATTTCTAATGCACTCATTCAGTCAAAAGAAAAAATGTATTCGTGTATAATTTCTAGATACCCTTCATTAAATTTATGATTGTGTAGTTTTTTTTATATAATAGATTACTCACCATTTCTTGCAAACATAGATAGATAGATTGAATTATATTAAATATTTATGTCTTTTAATATATTTCTCATTTGACTTCTTATTCATGATCTTTTAAAATTTACTTTATTAGTTTTCACATGACACTTAATTATTTCGATTCAAACAGACTTTAAACCTGGTTTGGTTTTGTTAAGAGGAACGGAGAGGATAGAGTTTGTATGAGAGGAATGTTGGAGAATTTGAGATGCTTTGATCCAAAGTATCACTTTCGTTAGCTAGTTCCTTTTTTGCATTAAAAGTGGTGCAATAAATTTGGTTCGCTTTCGTGGTCGTTATGAATTTGCTTCTCCCAATTATATATATAATTATTAATAAATGTGTGTGTCAGTCAGTTACTGTTGTACAATTCAATCTACCAACGGAGTTTATGTTTTTGGTTCCCCAATGCACCAACTACTCTCTTATCTCATAAATAAAACTAAGATATTCAATTCATTATTCAACTTTATCAGTTAATGTCTCCACGCTTAAACCTTATTTTCATAGGTTATATTTTTTACTTTGCAATTTTATTAAGAAAAAAAGATAGTTTTATTCTTATATTCTTATTTAATGTTTTTTTGAGTCAACTTTATAATAAATGATAAATATATTTTTAAGATGAATTAACTACTCTATCAAATGTATAATAGAAAAAATATGTTAACTTATACATAAATTTTATTAAATGACAAATATTATGATCCAACTATTTATTAAAAAAGATAACATATAAATTACTACTTAATGAATACTTTGACCTATTTACAAGCACAACCCTCCTCTAATAGGATTCCCCACTAGGTAGATATCGGCCAGAAAATTTTGATTCGAATAGTAAAATAACATATTTCACACTATATTATTTTATCTTTTTTTGAACATTTTTACCATTTTAAGTTTAATTCTTTTAATTAAAAAATGGGAAAAAATCAATTTATTTTAAAAATATTTGCAGTACTTTCTCTTTTCTAAATGACGTGTAAAGTTTAAGTTAAACAAATGCAGCGTAATATTCAAAACACCTATATTGTAATATGCAAGAGGAAGAACGACTAAGCAACTATGCTACTATTGGCACCCAAACTAAAAACTACAACTAGAAATTCAACTTTAGATGGTCATTATGATCAGAAACTCACTCTCTGAAAAATTTTATTGACCTCGAATATGGCATGAGGAATCTGGTTAGCATTCATATTTAAGAAAAAAAAATAAAAACTTGATTAGATGGTATTCACGAGCATGAATGAAGAAGGGTGAAGACAACCTTGAGTAAGAGAAGCCATCAAAGATTGTGGCATCTCAAGTGTAGAATTAACTTAATAATTCATTGAGAAGGGGAGGAAAACATAATGGGGGCCGTGGCCAGGGCCCTATACAATGCTGAAGCACTTAGATGATTTAATGCAAAAACAAAAAAAAGAAGACATAACATGAATATGTTGAACAGAATACTATCTATTGAAAAAAACATCAACAATCTCTCATGGCAAAATACAACAAAAAACTTCCCAATTACTTGTACACTAAACACATTAATAACTAAAATTAGAAGCAAGTATCCAATAGTGCCTCTTGATACAATGTTAATTAAAACGAAACTCCACATCTTTACTACTAGATCCTCCACCAGCCCCATTATATGGTTCCTGCAAATACCATAGGAAAATAACCTATCTTGTTAAATTTATTTGGAATGAAAAAAAAAGTGAGTAGTATTACTACTAATTTGGAATGAATGGTAGGTACCTGTGAATTGTTGGTTCGATGAACCATATCTTCATGAACTACGTTTGACCTCTTTCCTGACGAGGGTTGATTGTTGTTGTCATTTTTTTTGGAGCCAATGTGAGATTTCTTAAGACCTAAAAGTCCTTTCCACCTAGTAGAACTTTTAGGGGGCCTAGATGAAAAAACATCATCATCTTTATCTTCATGAAGAAGTTCATCTCTAAGAGTAGTTTTTTTAGAGGAAGAAGTATCTTTGAAAGGCAACAATTTACCTTTGGAAAAGAGTTGGTCAGCAGTGATCATGGAATAATTAGTGACATTGAATTCAAAGTCAGAGGAAACAGGGGCATCCCTATAGGTTCTCATCATTTGATGATGAAGTTGAGTATTAGATGATGAATCGACAAAATCATTTGAAAATGAGATTCGAGGACTCATAGGAGTCCCAAAACCTTTGTGGTCGGCTGAGTTTTGGTTGTACATAATGTCTAAGCATGACATCCACACTGAGTCCCTCTTTCACACCTACATAAGGTACTTCTGCTGACTCGATTTCCAACTAAATGTCATATTGGTTTCTTTTTCTTTTTCGGTAGTAATATCTCACACTCCAGAACTAGCTCATAGGAAGCTTTTATAACAAGTAGAGAGATTTCATCTCGCACTGATGTGGAACTTTTTCATTGGAGCATATTCTCTGCTCCCTTTATGTATGGGGATATTTTTCAACCCCTTAATTGGTTCGAAAATACATCAATTAGACTTATTCTAATAGCATGTCAAATTTGGCTTAGAACTCGAGTTTTCTATTTTTTTTTATATGATATTGAATACTCACATTGAAATCTGATTAAATTTGAATTGTTGAGAATAAAGCGCTCCTTATTGTGTTTGGTAAAAAAGGTCTTAATGAACACTTTATGAAAAAATGTCTATTATGGTAGTATTTATAAGGAAAATATAAAATTAAAAGTATTGTTTCAAAATAGAATAGTGAAAATAGAATTTGATATTAACTTTATTTATATTTAATTTGAGAAATTTGCTTATGTAGTGATTATTTTATTTCATTGTTTATACTAAAATAATGAGATTACTATCTCATATAGAAAGTAAAATAAAATAATCTCATAAAATATCTTTGCTTATCTCATCTTGCGTACCAACCGAACTGAGGAAAGACTTAAAATAGTCTCTCACCTTTGGGTTAAGGCTCAAAGTTATCCTTGAATTTTCACATGGAGCATTAATAGTTCCTCATGTTTTCTATATCGGTGCACTTTTGGTCCTATCCTAAAATTTTGCCTATTTTTTAACATTAATTTTGTCCAAAATTTTATGTAATGAATGCCCAATCGTCTTTTGTACAATTGAACGTGAAATTATCGTGATAATCCTCTCGACTTTACCAGCAATACAATTTCTACTAAACAAAACAAAGTGTTTTTCTTCTCACATTCTTTCATATGGAGTTGTTATTTCTACTAAATATATAAAATGACGATTGAACTTCTCATACATAGGTTATGGATAAAATCAATGCTAAAAAATAGATAAAATTTTGGAGGAGAACCAAAAGTACACCAATATTGCAAACATAAGGACTATTAAAGCTCCATGTGAAAACTGAATGATCACTTTGAGCCTTAACACAAAGGTGAGGGACTATTTTGATCTTTTCTTCCAACCGAACTCTATATCTTTTATCTTACTTGATTGATCCGTAAATCAGAGATAATTTTCCTCATTAGCATACGAATTTAGCTTTAACCTGAAAGTTCCATGACGGGGTAATAACTTTGAAAAAAAAATGAAGTAACTTATGGATTCACATATTAAATTACACTCATATTGTAAACACATTTTTTTTTACTGTGTATCATTAAAAGATAGATTCAAAATTTAAAAATTTCTTTTGAAAACTTTTAACACTAAAATCATTTTACTAATGAAATAATAAATTTATAATTTGATACATAATTCGATAAATTTAATATATAAAATAAAATATTATTTTTTCTAATACACTTTATCAAAAACGAACGACCCCTTGGGTGTTAGCTACTCCTGATTCCTCCAATAAATTCGAAAAGGGACCCCTCCCCCCTGTTCCAAACAACTGTATATGTTTGTATTTATATTGTCAGGGGGAGCGGGAAGAGTTCTACTACAAGTCTTTTTTTTTTTATTTTTGGTTCAAATAATATTGAGGGATATGTCTTTTGACTATATGTTTGGGTTTCATAATAATAATAATAATAATTTTCTTTTTACTATTATATTTTGGCGTGACATATAATAGTCTGACGAATAAATCTTTAATAGAATCTGAAGCCTGTTTGTCACTTGATAATGTATTAAATTAATCATAGTCCCATTTGTTGGACTCTTTCATTTTCTTGTCCTTTTGATGCCCCTCTTCAAAGTTTATTATCAGATGGACAATATCGTTATATTTTTTGTGCTCCGTGCATTCCACACCTAAATTCCTTCTTTTTGGCCTATGGTGATGCTCCCATTTTTTTATTTTTTAAAACGCCCATCCACTGTGTAGTATATACTAGAGCTTCATGGGACAAGGAAATTATTGCATAATATGTAGAAAATCAGTCACATTTTCTTGAAATTTGCTGACTCAAAATAGTGTCTAGTTATATCTCGAAAAAATACATGAATTTTTTTTTTACAAAATGAGGTCAAATTATTAATTTTATTCTTGAACTATTGACAGCGTTAAAAACATTCATTTACTTGACTAATTATTAGAGTTCATAACCTATTTGGCCTTTTTTTAACTGAACTTAAGTACATCCCAATCTTGCAACATGAGTGGAATAAACCTCTGAATTCTTACCGAATTTTGGAGTGTTTTCAACACTTTTATCGGTTTTGTTTTAATCGTGTTCCTACGAGAGCTTGAAACCACTTGCTATGTCATGATGTGACAGATCAAGGTGTATCGGGGCATATCTAAAATTAGTTAGTCTAGTAGAAGAGTATTTTTAGTTAAGGAAGTCAATAGTCGGGGAATATTTGCGAAAATGAAACAACTAATCTGCATAAGTTCAAAGGTATTTTCAATCATTTCACTCCCATATAAATGACATAGTCTTTAACCAGCAACATGGCATTAATACTTCCTAATGAAAAACATTTTTTCATTCCCAACTTGAGGAGAGTGTTAGATTTAGTTGAGTTGTACATTTTAAAAGCAGTTAGAAGGTTAAGTTAAGCTAGAAGAATGAAGATTTAGGAAGTGATCAGTTTCTACGTTTTAACAAAAATATTACTAGGTGATTTTTTTTATTTGTTATAGCTTTTATGGATAAAATTAGTTAAAACCTATTGCTTTTGCAGTAGATGATAGATATCTTATTAAATTAATTGAGATGCGTGTAAACTAATCAGAACATAACATTATGCAGGTATATGAGGATAGACCTGAACATAATGCAATGACTACAGAAAATTCACATGGTAACTAAAAATCAATATGTAATGGATTCTATATAAAAAGTTAAAATGTGTGGACAGGAAACCAAAGATTGAAAAATGGAAGAAAGGTAGAAGCAGGGGTAAATTGTCAGTTTGCATTTGGTTGGCAATGAAGAAACCAAAACAATAGTGAGTCATTATATTAAAGGAGATGGGCCATTAGTTTGTAATGTTTTAAATGCTTTATTTTAAGCAAAAGAGAGAGGGGGCTTACATTCAAAGTGCAGTGAATGCAGCCACGTCGACCGCAGAGAAGGTGCAGTAAGTACTACTGGACTTGTATTTGAATAGGATTTGTATGTATTAACACTGAATGAGCTGGCTAATAATTATTTTCTTTTCGATTTCTCATTTGGTTCTCGAAGCTCATTGAAGCTTCAATTAAATTAAAATCACGCATTGTAGGATTCTTTAAAAAATAATGTTCTTTACAAAAAAAAGTTTCATATACAAAATTTGAATTCGAAACTTGTCATTAAGAATTAAGTACTCTTACTAGTGGAGCAGAACACATATTGATCGCTAATAATATAATACTCAAGAAGGGACCACGTTATCGTCAATCTCTTAAGTGCAACTCCTTTGACCTATTAAACTAGGTCCCCTATATAACAGAGGCGGCATAAAAAAGATTTTTTTTTATAATTTTAACGGTGTTGACTGATACTCTGTTTCTCCTAACTAATATGATATTTAATTTGAGTTAATATATAAATATATCTTTTTAACAAAAAAAATGAACTAAAAAAACATTCATAGTAGTGAGCTTATAGACAAATCATTATGATAATCTTCTATTAGAAAATTGAATTCCAATCGTATAAATAAAATTGATGATCCAGGGGACTTGAATATGACGATAGGTAATAGGAGGTTTAGTAAATAGACTAACAAGAAAATGTAGAGCACTCCCAAAATTTACAAGAGAAGGAACGTATAAGTAGACATTTAAATTTGTTTAAAAATTACAGTAAATAAGTAAATATACGTGTCCTACATGACGTAACACATATAGGAAGCAACGTAGGACACAAAATTTTCATATAGGGTGTCATGTAGGACGGATGTGTCTATTTGTTTAATTTTTACAAATTTAAGTATCTACTTATGCACATTCAATATAAAAGGTCATAATTGCTTGCTATCGTCAACTGAAGGATCTTATTTATGTATTATGTATGCGGAAAGGCTCAAAAATATTCTTAAACTATTCGAAATAGCTCAAATATACCTTAAACTTTATTTCGGCTTAAAACTACCCTTCCTGTCATATTATTGAGTCAAAAGTACCCTTCTTATTAACGAAAGTTGTTAAATGCCACGTGGATGCCATATGGATGTCACATTGCATGTCAATAGGATTCCACTGCCACGTAGACTAAATACAAAGGATTAAAAATACCCTTAAACTATCCAAAATAGTTCATATATATCCTTAAACTATATTTCGGCTCAAAATTACCCTTTCCGTCAAAATATTAGATCAAAAGTACCTTTTTTATTAACAGAATTTGTTAAATGCCATGTAGATGACACGTTGCATGTCAATAAGGTTCTACTGCCACATATACTAAATCCCTAAATCCTAATTACTTCCCCCCTCATTTCATTATTTCAAAAATGATATATTCACCCGTTCTCCCTCATTTCGCGGCTAGGGTTTCATACTTTTCTTCGTGGCTGGGTTTCAAAGTGGATATTCATACTTCTAGGTTAGTAAATATTTTTTCTTATTTTATTATGTTTACGATTTCAAAGCATGATAGTTAGGATTTCACAACTTTCCCCTAATTTCGCAGCTAAGGCTTCGTAGTTTTCTTCAAGGCTGAGTTTCAAAGTGGATATTCATGGTTGTACGTTAGTAAATATTTTTTCTTATTTTATTACAGTTACGATTTCAAAGTATGATAGATAGAATTTCACAACTTTCCCGTCGTTTTGCGGCCAAGGTTTCATAACTTTCTTAGGTAATGAGTTTCGAAGTGGATATTCGTGGTTGTAAACACAATAAATCAGAAAAACATTTACTAACCTATAACCACGAATGTCAACTTTGAAACCCAGCGGCGAAGAAAACTATGAAACCTTAGCCGCGAAATGAGGGAGAAGGGGTGAATCGTTTATGGAAAATAATGAAATGAGGGGAAAATAAGTAATTAAGATTTAGGGATTTAGTCAACGTGGCACATGTGGAATTTAACAACTTCCACTAAGAAGAATGTCACTTTTAACAGAATAGTTTGACGGAAAGGGTAGTTTTGAGCCGAAATATAGTTTAAGGGTAAATATGAGCTATTTCAGATAGTTTAAGGATACTTTTGACCCTTTTCTTTTTATTCTATGTGGCAGTGGAAATCTATTGGGGTGTCATGTGGCATCCACGTGGCATTTAACAATTTTCGTTAATTAGAAGGACATTTTTGACCCAATAGTTTGATGGAAAGAATAGTTTTGAGCCAAAATATAGTTTAAGGATATATATAAACTATTTCAGATAATTTAAGGATATTTTTTATCCTTTTTCGTTAGGTATATGTTATTTATTTTTGGTCATGGAAAGTGCTTTTATGTGTTGGTTTTAGTTGATCCTTATTTTTCTAAGATGTGTCATTGGTTTGATTCTTCCATGCAACCTTTTTCTTTTAACAAAGTAGATTCGAACCTAGGTCCTAGAGGCATGCAGAGTTAATGCTTCAATTACGAATTCGAACAAAGTTTAAAGTTGTTTTGGCTCAAATATATATATTTTTTAAATTTGATTGACCTATTTTAGCTCGAGAATCGTTTAAAAAAAGTAAAAAAAAAAATGATTGAATTTTTTGATTTGAAATTAGAGATTTTTATATATATATTAAAATGTCATTTACTGTTATGACTAAAGTTGAAATCAAAGATTTGTTTTAAAAAATTCCTTATTAATGGACTAAAAGAAATTAAAAATATGTCAAATAAATTAAAATATTTAGAGTATTTATATTAAAGATCCATAGATTATACACAAATTATTAAAAGAAATATTGAAAATACTCCTGAACTTGATTTATTAATTTCATCTCTGAACTATTGACAACTTTAAAAACACTATGTTGCTTGACTAACTAAACAATCTGTCACGTGACATGACAAGTGGGATCTCAAGCTCTTGTAGGAGCATGAGACTCTTAGTAAAAAAACTAGAGAAGTATTGAAAACACCTCTAAACTTTGCGAGAATTTAGAGATGTATTTTACTTAAGTTGTAAGATTAAGGTGTATCTAAGTTCAGTTAGTCAAGTTAATTGATATTTTTGAAGATATCAATAGTTTAGAAATGAAACTAATAATTTAAACCGTAACAACTTTAAAGAACTCAATAATTAAAATTTTACCTCCACCTTTTTTCTAACCCCCAACCTTCTAATAAGTAAAAAGTGCAACCGGGAACTGGGGCGGAGCACACTATTTACAGAGGCGAACCTACATTGATCAGTGAGGATGCACATGCACCTGATAACTTTTCAAAATAATATATATATATATATATATAGAGAGAGAGAGAGACCTTAAGTAAAAATTATATAAATAATCTTGCACTTCATTAAATAAAACTTCACCTAGCTGAGTTGGTTGGAGCTGCTACTATTGCCCACCATGCCGTGGTGCACCCCAATCTTTAAATTGTGAATTTGTTTGTGACTGTTTGTATGTGATTAAAATTATTATTTTATATATAAATAATAGTTATTAAAACTCGTTTGATTACTTTGTATATTTATCTCTATAAATTTTTGTCTTTTTATTAAATATTTTGACTCTATCACCGCGGTGAGAATACTAGACAAACATATTCTTCTGGTCAAGTGGTGTCCGACTTCGAAATCCACATGGTGTTTATAATAATAAGATCAACAGCTTTTGCAGATATACTATCTAGCTTTTGAACTAAGACATGAGGAGTCAAAAGTAAAGTGGATTGACTAACACCTAAAGCTAATTAATACGACTACACCTCCATATATAGATCACTAAAATAAAAAGCTACTTAAAGTACACAATGGATTTACAACTCATGTAACTTGAGAGTTCCTCGAGCTATTCACCATTTTTTCCATTCTCTATTGCAATAAAGTTTCGATGGAAAAATTTTGGTATGTGTGCGAGTTAGATAGAAGCTAAAGACATATTGCTTAATTTAGAATACTTTAGTAAGGGAATATTTGACCATTTTTAGAAAGATAATTTGATTAATTGAGGGCTCTTGTTAAATTAACAATACATTTGGATCAAGTATTGAACCTAGTTAGGAACATATATGAACTAAATAATTAACAAAAGGCCTATTATATTTGCTCAATTTTCAACTATTTTAAAGGCTTGGAAATCGGAACCCTTAAACACCTTGTGGATTAACTAAAACTTGAGTAATTAGATTCATGTTAGTTTATAGTATTATAAATCTTACCTGATTTTAGATTTCAAATACTTGTATTTGGCGCGTCCTGACTAGCATGAATCTAAATAATCAGCTCTCTAGGTGTTACAATATTCAGAAAGATCGCATTGAAGTTGAAGTAGATTTTATTGCAAAATTAATACAATTGCTTCGTTTATTTTTATTTTTTCTTTGTGGAGATACGATATAAAAAAATATCAATAAGTAAAAAGATATCAAGAAAAACAAACTGACACACTAAATAACATATGCATTTGGGTTGTTAATGTTTAGTCTTCAACTTTTTTTTTCAAACTTCTACTAATAAATAATGAACTTATTGATATATGACCTTTATTAAATATGCCATACCAAACACAAACTCAAATATCGTATTTCTAAGATTTTACTCTCAATACCTAATAATTACAGATACTAAATTACCTAAAATCTCGATTTGGTTTGGTATTTTGATTTTCTGAATTTTACTCCCAACCCTATCAAGATCTCTTCTTACTCGTGTTTCTCTCTATTTTAGTATATCTGGTAGCAAAAATGTATGTGTCTATGTGTATCAACTTGAGATATGTAATTATTTTAATCTATAGAAATAATTAATAAATATGAATAACTTTTCCAAAATTTTAGGGATAATGCCCAGGTACCCCTCAACCTATGCCCGAAATCTCAGAGACACACTTATACTATACTAAGGTCCTATAACCCCCCTGAACTTATTTTATTAATAATTTTTTACCCCTTTTTAGCTTACGTGGCACTATCTTATGGTCCCAACAATGGTTGACTTTATTTTTCGAACTAGTGCCACGTAGGCTAAAAAGGGGTTGAAAATTACATATAAAATAAGTTCAGGGGGTAATAGGACCTTAGTATAATGTAATTGTGTCTCTGGAATTTCGGGCATATGTTGAGAGGGTACTTGGGTATTTTCCCAAAATTTTACTTTGACTTAAAAATCGAAGTTTGCATTGAAGCGTCAAAATAGATCGACTCAGCCCAACTCTATCTAACTTAACTATCCGTCTTTTCATATCGAAAGGGCCTAACACAATATTAACCCAAATTATCCTGTGGAGATGTGTAACCCAATATCTAGGCCCACTTCGGAAGATTTACAGAAATACTACTATTTAAGTTTCGTAATCATCAAGAAGAAGTTTGTAAAAAAAAAAATTACCGACCAACATTAAGTAACGAATTGGTGGGTAAAACTTGTTTGGTTTTGCTATAAGGATTTCTATACAAATTTTGAAATTTCTTTTATTTGGGTCGTACCGAAATTCTAATCGATGAGTGACTTATTTTATCACGAGTACTAATGAATTACTAGGATTTGTGTATAAATCCACAGAATTCGTCCTTTATAAGTGAGTTTTGGGTGTGTGTAGTTGTGATTTCAAAGTTTAAATTCATCTATCTAGTAAGTAGTATTTTTAAGCGTGACATCTATTATAAAATTACTTTTACTTTTACCTTTGATTTGATTAATTAACAAAGATGATTTCCGTACAGAATACTTAAAACTAAATAGCAACAACATTACAACCAAAGTCCCCTCAATCTTAAGATCATGGATTGAGGGAGACAAAAAAAAAAACAATAACTAGATGGCATACAGTGAGAAGATGGGTGTGTAACCATTGACCAGTAATTAACTTTTTTGATGGATTTTCATGTGCAAACGTTGTTGTGCATACTTGACCAGTTTCTCTACTTCTTTCTTGTTATCAATGAATCCTGTATGATCAGCATCAGCATCCTTCATAACACGACGAGCTTTCCATGAGCTAAACCACATGTGTAGACTCTCAAGTGCCTCTGTTAATTCTTCAGTGCTAATGCGCTTATCATGATCCATGTCAAATTGTTTAATCCACACCTTGAATTCTTGTACTGACATATCCCTATCGGGCTGCTGCACTGGAACCTCGAAACAACTCATTATAGCCATTTGTTCCTTCTCTTTTAGTTAGTTAACAAAGAAAAAAAATTGAACTTGTACAGAATGTGATGCCCTGTTCTTGCAACTTCCTTTGTATAATAGGCACTTAAATTTGCACCAACTTTACAAGTGCTATAATATCTAATGGGCATCTTTTGCTTTTTGACTTTACTTCAACATGAATCGATTCAATTCACACTAGCTAATAATATGATTTATTTATTTTTCATTTGTAGATTTGAAATGATAGTGATTCTACAAACTTTATTCTAATTCCACTAGTAGGAAGTAAAGTAAAAATGAAATCTTTCCAGAATGCATTTTAAAAAGTTTGAACAAAGACACAAATATTCTTGAATACAATCCCGGTTCACCACAATTAGTGCAACTTCATCTTAGAATCAAGTCGACTTATCATGTTGAAGTATGTAATCATCTCATCTAAAAGCTTAAGCGGTTAGAAAAATCAAGTGTGTGACCATCTCATTTAAAGCTAAAGTTGTTATATTGAGTAAAACTTTAAGAGATCGTTTGGTTGGGAACAAGTTATCCCAGGACAAGTTATCCTGAGGTTAGTTATCTTGGAATAGCTTATCACATACACTATGATATAAATGGTGGGATAAGTTATCCCAAACATGGCAACCAAACAAGATATAAAAACCGTATCCCATCATTATTTTTCTATCCCATTACTATTTATTTTTATCCCTCACACCAAACGACCTCTTATTATTTATTTATGTTCTCAACACATTCTTTCCTAATGAATCGATTTCCAAATTGGCCAGCTCGATTTGCTTGAGAAGGAAAAATTGTTGATCAATTCGTTTCCTCGACTAATGTGAGACTCTAGCATCCAATGCACGCCAAGATTGGTCATGTGAAGAAGTGAACTTCAACCAAACTCAACCCTAAAGGCGTTAGATCATGGGTCTTCATGTGGCATGACATTCATAATCCATGTAATGCTTCAATTTGGTACACCCTCAACCAGAATCACTATTTTTGGTTTCTCACAAACCTAATATCCTGGAAAATGAGTTATCGCGTTTCTATCTCAAAACAAAATCGAAATATTACATAAGTCAATTACATCTAGTGCTAGAATTGTAACGCTATATATTTCTTGGATGTCTTTTTTGAACCTTAATCAGCATAACAAACTAAAACATAGAAAATAGGACACTTTATTGCAGTATGAAAACGGATCGAGACTACATATATCTGCAGCTATTGTATGACATTACTACATTGTTTTCGTGTACTTAGACAACGACTCTCAGACGAGCTTCATGGTACGCGTCATCATGGTCACGAATTCATCCATGTCTATAAGTCCATCCCCATTAGCATCAACACCTCTGACCATTTTCTTGCAACTCTCTAAGCTACATTTTTCTCCCAACATTCGTTGAACTTGCAACAATTCCTCTGCACTAATTTTACCATCGCCATCCAAATCAAACGCCTTGAAAGCGCTTTTAATATCAGTTGAATTCACACCACCTTCGAGACTTTGCACTCTCATGAACTCGTCAAAGTTAATGAAACCGTCCCCATTAGTATCTGCAGCCTGAAATGCATCATCAACTTCATAAGATTTCGTATTTCCTCCACCACTGCTCATCATCTTCATCGCCGATTTATATTCCTCTTTAGAGATTTTTCCATCTTTGTTTGTGTCAAATTTGTCAAACACTCTTTTCATTTCCTCCAATTTTGGACTGAAATGAACCAAAGATGTTGTGCTTGGCGTTTGCTTTACCTTTGATAGGTGAAGTGATGGCCTAGATTTAGACATCGACTTTTTGAAACTTGCGTAACGAAAATAGAGAAAATTTGAAGTACTACTATTCGACATGTTATATGGTGAAGTAATGTTGATGTTAAAATTTGCTAGACTAATTGTGAATATATATAGCTTTAAAAATTAGGTACATTAACTTGCTTTGTGCAATACAAGAGCGCACTCAGATATCTATGGGCCAGAAATCTTTTAATGTTCTTTGATTTATTTATTCCCAAGTCACCACACAATATGATCAAAATCCTCTTTTCATTAACAAACTACACTTGATGTAATATTCAGTGAGATTAGTAATCTAAAATATGACAACTACTAAAAAGTGATGATAACGATATAACGATTTAACGGGCTTTGGGTATGGAGAAAATCCTGTTTGAAGCATCCCCCAAAATGGGCCCTCAGAGCTTGATCTGGCTATAATCGGAGTACTAATTAGGGACCTACTAATTATGTGGACTCCAGACACCGAATGGGATAAAAAAAAAAGATTCAACGGTATTGTTACAATGAATGTTTAGTACTAGTGTGCTATAAAGCTTGGGCATATATTCTACAACTAACAAACTTCAATTTTACTACTTCAAATGTAGATGAACCTCTAAGGGGATTCAAAGAATAAAAAGATAACGCCACTCCTTTCCTTGATGCCAATATCCACTGAACTTCCAAATTATCCTTCTTATCAGCCGGCCATAAAGTATTTTAGAGGCAAAAGATGCTAAAAGGAAAAAAAAAATAGCTTCAAAAAAGTTATGCAATAGCTAGGGCAAGTATTTGTGATATGACATTTATCAAGTTTATTCGTCCTATCAGTGTCACTTCATCAAATATGTGCATAGTTTTGTTTAGTTGATATTCTATCGTTGGGAGATGATTAATAGCTGATTTTGGAAGACAACGGCAATAACCACAAACTGAAACATTTCGATGACTCTCATAAATTAACATTGTCTAATTTTGTTCTTTTTAATGATATGAAGTGATTGCTCATATTTTTATATGGTATACTGTCAAGTTCATTTTCATTTGAGCTCCTGATCCCCGCTTTAGTTTGGCCCGATCATGAAGGACGGTGTTGCAATGGATTAACGTCCCACATTAGTTGAAGAATGTAGCGATTTGCTTAGGTGAACTTGAGAAATCCTCATTTCATGAGTTAGCTTTTGGAGTTGAGTTAGGTTGAGTATCTTATTCATGTCTCTCCTCTACACATGTCTGAACTATTTTAGCTTTTTTTCCGTATCTTATCCTCTCCTCTACACATGTCTGAACTATTTTAGCTTTTTTTCCGTATCTTATCCTCAACCAAATCTACTCCAACATTATCCTAGATACGGAAAATGGTCAAATGTACCCTTATACTATCTGAAATAGTTTATATTTATCCTTAAACTATATATTTTGGCTCAAAATTATCCTTTCCGTCAAATCATTGGGTCAAAAATGCCCTTCTAATTAACGGAAATTGTTAAATGCCATATGGATGCCACATGAATGCCACATGGCACCCCAATAGATTTCCACTGCCACATAGACTAAAAGGAAAAAGGTCAAAAGTACCCTTAAACTATCCAAAATAGCTCATATATATCCTTAAACTATATTTCGGCTCAAAACTACCCTTCCCGTCAAACTATTGAGTCAAAAGTGACATTCTTATTAGCGAAAGTTGTTAAATTCCACATGTGTACATTGATTAAATCCCTAAATCTTAATTACTCATTTTTCCCTCATTTCATTATTTTCTAGAAACGATTTCACCCATTCTCCCTTATTTTGCGGCTAAGGTTTCACAATTTTCTTCGTCGCTGGGTTTCAAAGTGGATATTCGTGGTTATAGGTTAGTAAACTTTTTTCTTACTTTATTGTGTTTACAACCACGAAAATCCACTTTGAAACCCAGCTCCGAAGAAAGTTATGAAACCTTGGCCGCGAAATGACGAGAAAGTTGTAAAATTCTATCTATCATACTTTGAAACGTAAACGTAATAAAATAAGAAAAAATATTTACTAACCTACAACTTAGAATATCTACTTCGAAACTCAGCCCCCAAAAAAGCTACGAAGCCTTAGCTGCGAAATTAAGGGAAAGTTGTGAAATCCTAACTATCATGCTTTGAAATCGTAAACATAATAAAATAAGAAAAAAATATTTACTAACCTACAAGCATGAATATCCACTTTGAAACCCAGCCACGAAAAAAATTATGAAACCCTAGCCGCAAAATGAGGGAGAACGGGTGAATATATCATTTCTGAAATAATGAAATGAGGGGTAAAATAATTAGAATTTAGGGATTTAGTCAACGTGGCAGTGGAACCTTATTAACATGCAATATGACATCCACATGACATTTAACAAATTCTATTGATAAGAGGGGTACTTTTGATCCAATAGTTTGACGGGAAGGGTAGCTTTGAGCCGAAATATAGTTGAAGGGTAAATATAAGCTATTTCGGATAGTTTAAGGGTATTTTTGACCATTTCTATTTAGTCTACGTGGCAGTCGAATCCTATTGGCATGCAATGTGACATCAATATGCATCCATGTGGCATTTAACAACTTTCGTTAATAAGAAGGATACTTTTGACCCAATAGTATAACGAGAAGGGTAGTTTTGAGCCGAAATAAAGTTTAAGGGTATATATGAGCTATTTCAGATAGTTTAAGGGTATTTTTGGTCATTCATATTTAGTCTACGTGGCAGTGGAATACTATTGACATGCAATGTGACGTCCATATGCATCCACGTGGTATTTAACAACTTCCGTTAATAAGAAGGGTACTTTTGACC
Organism: Solanum lycopersicum; assembly: GCF_036512215.1. Taxonomy (NCBI): domain Eukaryota; kingdom Viridiplantae; phylum Streptophyta; class Magnoliopsida; order Solanales; family Solanaceae; genus Solanum; species Solanum lycopersicum. The sequence goes on along the minus strand of NC_090801.1, from coordinate 52,281,861 downwards.
CAATAGCATAACGGGAAAGATAGTTTTGAGCCGAAATAAAATTTAATGGTATATATGAGCAATTTCGAATAGTTTAAGGGCATTTTTTATCCTTTATCTCATGATTCCTAATACTATTCTTCTAATATGTACGCTCATGCATCCATCATAATATCCTCATTTCTGCAATTTTCTCATTTTGAATTTTGGTGGCACCTTTGTATCACTTAAAACTCTAAAAACGAATTTCTATTTCATCCACCTTACATTATATGATAGGTGACATCCCCTTCAGTCTCTCATAAACCCAAGATACTTGAAACTTCATTTCTCATTAATGATGTGCGTATAAATATCTTATATTGCTGAACGTGATCATTTATATAATTGACAAGTTTAAAGTATTGGAAATCTCTTTTAAGTGCTAAAAGTGATTTTGTGTTTTGGATAAAAACTTGAAACCAAAAAATAAGTAGAAAATTTATTTAATATAAAGTGTTGTTAAATTGTTTCTTTTTTTTTTTTTTTGTTAAAATGAACTTATCCTTAAATTTGTTATCTTTTGTAAAAGAATGGAGGAACGATGGATGTAATTTTTTGTTTTGTTTTGGAAAGAGTGCTTTGGGAACTAAAATAAATATAAAAGAAAATAGTTGTTTTTTTTTCAATTAAAAAAGAGTAAGCACGCTAGAAGGAGGGCTTGAACCTCCGACCTTGTGGTTAACAGCCACACGCTCTAACCAACTGAGCTATTCCAGCTGATGGCAAACTTATACATTGTAAACAATATCTATAACATTATTTTCTGGACATCAAATTAGGAAACATTATGTCCAACTTTAATCTGGTATAAATATACTGTAGTAATTTGTTTTTAAAATATATTGACAAAATAGTTATTTATGTTTGAAGGTAGGGTTTTAATAGTTTATGAAATATTGAAAAAGCATTTTTTTTCTTTTATTATTTATAGTATAAAAAAATTAAAAAGGTATGGATTCCATCAAATATTTAATAAATTTCGATGAAGATTAGACGTTCCTCCTTTAATAAAATAAAAAGATGAATGTTCCAAGTAGTACTCCATATTTAGAGGAAAACTCCCACAGTTTCTTGTTGCTTATCAAATTTTGACTGACACATCTATTAAGATATATCAATTAGTATAGTAAGTTTATTATTTTCCCCTGTTATAATTTATATGATTTCAAATATATTTACTCACTATCTTTTTTAAAAAAACATTAACTCGTTAATGAATTGAAGGTATATAGGAAAAAAATAAATTGTTCTTTTTGAATTCGTTAAAAATGACAATTGAAAATGGACATCAAATTTAAAATATTTGACTTTTTTTTCCCTTCATTTTCTCTTTTCATTCTAGACAGATTAAACGCTCGCTATGTTATTTTAGAATCAAATTTTTTTAAATGCTCATTTGTAATAATAACAATATCATTTTTCATATTATACTTTGTAATTACTTTCTTCGTTTGTTTTTACTTGTTACACATTAACTTGACACATTCATTAAGAAAGTTATAATTGATATAGGTAGTTTACTAAACTATCACCTATTAAATGATGTCTTAAAAAATGATTTGAAAAATAAATATTTAATATTGAGGATAAAACATGAAAAAAAGTTATTATCTTTTTTTGATATATCAAAAGTACTGACAAATAAAAATTAAAATCTATTTTAAGAATAAGTGACAAGTATATACGAAGAGAGTATATTCTACTTATAATATCAATGACATTCATTATAATCTTAGTCACTTGGTAAAATTTTCTTCTAAAACTGTCATACTCAGATATTGTATAACAAATATTTATAAGAAACTTATTGATTGTAAAATAAAATATTAAAATAATTTTGATAATCATTGTTAAAGCTTACACTGATCAAAAGAATAGTGATCATTGTACAAGAGACAACAGATTAAAAAGTTACTTCTTAAGCTTTTAGACAACTTAAGGAAAAATATTGAATTATCATTTTGCTAAAAGCTTGAACAAAATTTCCGTTCATTCGAACAATATATCATTACTAAGTGTTTGAATTATATGAAATAACATACGATTATAAAAATTACAATATTATATTTGATTTTGTGAATTTTTAAGTAATTTTAAGCACGAATGATATATCTGGTCATGGATTTATTAGTAATGTGTTAGTCTTTTTCTTTTTAATTAATGAATATGAAATCAATTGAGTTTTCAAATTTAACTAGAATTTTGTTTTGGTTTACAAATTAAAAAGTACAAAAATAATAAACTGAAATTTTTAGACAAACATTATCATTATAGAGAGATTTAACCATATATATAGTGATTCATAAAAGATGTTTAATTACTTCATGATTTGATTATTTCAAAGATAATTGTGAATCCCTCTATTTAAAATTCCATCCATTTTAATTTGTTTTGGCTAGTTTGTTTTGATTAGAAATTTAATAAATATTTTTCTAATCTGATAGTTTTATATTAAATATATGTAGAATGTGTTAAATTGTCTTTTTAATCTATGATCTTAAACATATTATGAGAAAATCATGAGGCGTAATAAAATCTAAAAACGTTATTTAAGGTTTGGACTATAAATTTACATCTTCCCCTCACTTATAAAGCATATTTTTCATTCAAATAGCTATTATAAAATCAAGCTCAGAATAATCTAATAATAAAGAGATGAAAATAAACGAAGATGAACGAGAGAATTCTTATTTAAATGTTTTTTTCAAATGGTAAGTAATATCTATATTTATAGTGTTAAAATATAACTCTCTAAAATTATCTAATAAATATATAATTTTCCCAAAATATTCTTTTATCACCTTGAAAGCGCTCACACATGAATTGAGCTAATCACAATACAATAAATTTATAACATTACCTATATTATTCATAGTTGTAATAACTCAAGCGCTGAAACTCTGCAAATTAAATTCTTTACTCTTTTATAACGTTATATAACATTACGCCATAAAATACTCCATACGAATTACTTTTTTCTTTTGTACTTTTAATTTATCGTCCTTACATATAATTTTAAATTATACTCTTTAGCATGTTATACAACAAGAAGAATATAATGTTTATTTATAACAAAATTCACGTGCCATTTCCCAATACAAATTAAATTGTCATTCTGAATGACCAATTTTGGAGTAAGCATATATTTAACTATATTTAGTTATTAAAAATCAAATTATTAAGTTCATATATAAAATATTAATGTAAAATAAGTACTTATGATACAATCTATATTTTTTTTAAAAAAAAAAAAAGGAAGGGGCGAGGGGTAGCTAAGGAGGGAAAAATACATGGAATTAGGAGCAATGGTCCAAAAAAAGAAGTGAACGCCGTAGTTTCAGGTCTCATAAATCACATGGGTTTGCCCATTCGTTTCGGACAAACTTCTCCCCCTTCTTTATTTATACTCCCTCTATTTCAAAATAAAATAAGTATTTTCTTAAAAAATAATATACTTTTTTCAGTATTTTACGAGATATTTTTTAGATTTTAAAATTTAAATAAATTTAATTTTGATCATGACTTTTTTTTAAAGATTTTTTAAGTATTTTAAATTATCAATTATTGTGACTTATAGTACTTTTTACGTAGTTAACAAATATATAAATTTCATTCAAGAAAATTTAAAGATTTCATGTGCAAATTTCCGATTAAATTTAAACTCTTTGACTCTCAAAAAATGAAAAACACCACATAATTCGAAACAAAAAGTAATATTTTAAGACTCCTTTTATTATCAAGAAATATTTAATAGATTATATTTTTTATCTTCTTTAATAAATAAAAATAATTTTAACGTACTTAAATCGAGAAATTTCAACATATATAATTTACGTATATTCTATCCTCTAGATTGGACATATCACGGCTATGTTGAGACCTTAGGACAAAATGAGTACTATTCTTGTGATCTGACAGGTCAAAAACAAAATCCAATTATAAGCTTAGCAGTAAATTTCTTAGATGACTCACAAAAATCTCAGTTACTCTTCTTCACTGTCAAGGAGAAATACAGTGACTTTTTCTAGTCAAAACGTTTGCTATCATCATTGAACCCGCCTGCCCCCATTACATTTACATTTCTCGATTTCTTTCACACCTGCAGATTCTTTCTTTTATTATATTTTTTTCTTTCTTCTTTCCCTTTCTGGGAAAATTCAACGATTACTTTTCTATTCATTAGTCACAACTTCATTTTCTGCCTTTGTATCCAAACAAAAAATCCTAATTCGCTTTTTTTTCCAAATTCAGAGACTAGAAGTTGGCATAAACAATAGATCAACAAAAGTGCAGAGGGTGAGTTTCGCTTTTGCTAAAAGTATTACGCTTTTTGTCCTTTTACTGCTTTGGCCCCTTTTGTATCTCGATTTAAATTTGATTGGTTCAAAACTATGTTCACCAATAAATTCTTCGGCACTTGTGCTTTTGAGCCAAGGGTATTTTATTGGAAACAAACTTCGATTCGAAAGATTACACCAGGTGTGTTGTTGTTTGCTCTTTTCGGAGGAAGGGGTCGGGTTTAAGTGGAGATGAATTTGAATAAAGTTTTGTGTATTTCAGGGGAATGCAATGATAAATTTGATCTGGTACTATTTAGCAATTATTGGTCTTCATTACCCTTTGAGTGGTCCTGAAAATGGACTACAGAAAAAATGACCACAACTTCAACATTACATGAACTTGGCTTAATTAGTATCATCATTTTCGATATCATTGCTTTAGTTTTTGCAATTATTAAAAAAAAAAGGGCTACGCCTATGGTCTAATAGTAGGTTAAAAAATTAATGTTGGGAAGCTACAACATTTAAATTTTTTCAAACTAGTTAGGTTTAGTGGTTTATTATCTAAATATTTTATGGGAGTCTAGAATGTAGCAAGACTTTTTTCAAAATAGTTTTTAGGTGATGGTTAGTATCTCATATTTGAAATTATCTCATCCATTTGGCAGGGGAGTTGTAATGTGGCTATAATTAAACATCATGAGGAAACACAATACTTCATTGAGGAATTCAGGTACCTATACTAGCCCGTCGACACCAGAGTATGGAGATGATCATTTTGAAGGATTTCAGAAAGGATGGAGTTCGGAGCGAGTTCCCTTGCCAACTAATAGTAGTAGAAGACACATTACTGCTACTGCATTGATGCCGTTTAACAGTGGAAGAGCGTTGCCTTCTAAATGGGACGATGCGGAGAGGTGGATTACAAGTCCAGTATCAGGTTATGCCACTCCCAAGGCTTCTTCAAATGTGCAATTGCAAAAACAGCCTAAGTCAAAAAGTGGACCACTTGAGAATCCTGGTCTTATGTTCATGCCAAACTATTCACCCTCTGTACTAGTCCATGAAGGTGGAAATAGAAGTAATTTTATAGCAAATTCACCGTTTACAACAGGTGTACTGGTGCCTGATGGATTATCCATTCATTATGGTGTTGGTTCCGGCTCAAGCTCAAGTGCTTTGTATGTTGAGAATAATATGGCTCGAGCAAGCACTGCTCCTGGTCTGTCAGATTTTTTCGCTGAATCTTCATTACCAAGCTCCCAAGGTATAATTTTCTAATTCTGTTTTAGTTTCTTCTGGTTTGGTAGACTAGTTATTGCATACTAATCCTACGCAATTGGATTCATCGTCATAATCAGTTGTTTACTCATAATTTTACTGTTTACACTCTTTGATGTTCATTTGTTTATCAACTTGCACTATCAATGTCTTCTTTTAGTATTATTAGCGTAGAAACCTCAACGGTCCTATGGTATGTACGAGTGTAGAAGTGTGTACATCTATCTTATTTGAATGTTGTTAGTAAGGTATGACCTTACTGTAGTTTTAATGCTTCTTAACGCCTCACATATAACACTCCCGATTTCTTGAATTATAGACATTTTAAGCATTCTTCTTTTCAAAATGTGTTGTGCAATCACCTAGACCATAGTATAAGAAGAAAAATGTTTTCATGGCAAAGTATATTATTGCATTAATCTCTTGCATACAATGGACAGATGATAAGGCTGAAGACACCAAGGAACCAGATTCTATTTCCCCTGTAGTTTCATGTAGAGATATGGCAACACAGATGAGCCCCGACGACAGTACACATTCCTCTCCCAAAGGAAGGTCCCCTTCAATCCGTTCTATAGAGGAGCCGAATGATAAGCGTTCTGCTAAACTTGAGATTAGAGATGTACAGGTAGACAGAGGACCTCCCATATCCGGAGAATTACATAGAAAAGGGGTAAGGAAAACTAGGAAAGACTTACAAGATGCAACTGACTCGAATGTACGCTGGGATGTTGCAGATGCAGAAAGGAGCATGCCAAAGTACGTCTTCATTTCATGCTTTTGATACTTGTAATAGTGTAAAAACTACCTATGCTGTCCTTCAGTAAAGACAACCAGCACATCCTTAATGTTTACCTTTTCTGTTCTGCAAGTTTATCGATCGAACGACTTAGTCTTGACTTCACCAGTAGAGAAGAGAATTCTCTGATTTCCCGCATAGACCCATATTTTCAAAGAATTCAAACATAGAAACAAGTGATATTTAACTCATGGATCTGCCTCCAGAAGCAAAGCATTGATTTTTCCTTCCGTTTAATTGTAGGCTGCAAAGAGAGGAAGCCAGAATTAATGCTTGGGAGAACTTGCAGAAGGCTAAAGCTGAAGCAGCAATCCAGAAGCTCGAGGTCGCATAAATTTTCCACAGATTACTTTCTACTCCTTCGTTTTAACTTGTTCGTCTTACTTTCCTTTTTAGTCCGTTTCAAAAAGAATGGCTCCTTTCTTTTTTAGCAACTCTTTAATTTCAACTTTCCACGTGATAGGATTGCAAGTACATTTTGTACCTATCAGACTAACAAATAGAAACAAAGGGAGTACTTGTTTTGAAATAGTACAAAACTGACTCGAACTTGTCTTTTTTTGATATCAGGTGAAACTATCAAAGAAGAGGTCAGCATCTATGGATAAGATTCTGAACAAGCTTAAAGTTTCTCAGTTGAAGGCTCAAAAGATGAGAGGTTCACTCTCAGAAGGTCATCAAACAACTTCAAAAACACTCTTCCCTTTTCAGAAGTTCTTCAAGATCACCTCTTTCAGCAATTGCTTTTACTGTGGTGTCGAATAGTGTTTGGCAATACCTTTCTTGAAAATGCAATGAGCTCGGATCAGTATATGATTCTCGTCATAGTTTGGAGTATATTTCATTCTTGGTGATCAAAGGATGTCATACAAGACTGATTAAATTCAGTTTTGTCCATGGTGTTGCTAAATATTCAAACAGTAACACCATCTCTGTGAAAACTGTTTTTGTATATGGCTATAAAAGAGGTAGCAGTACTGAGGAACCAAATTCTATGAGTACATACCCAAAAGGCAAAAAAGGTCACAGTTTGAGATACACATTTGAATAATTTTTAATTTCTACGTAAGTTATACAATGTTTGATAGCTAATTAGGAAGTAAGTTATTCATATATACCAAAATTTTATGCATTATCTTTGGCTGGATTAGAAGTTTAAATAGCTAATACTCGCATAGCACATAGCTTCTTAGGTCGCGCTCCATTCATTATCAAGCAATAATAAGCTAACAAGAACAACACAAAAGGATTCAAAGAGACAGTAGCAAATTATACAAGGGAGAAAATCAGAAACTAAAAAAAAAGTAATCCTCTAACTCAATTTATGTCACACATTTTAAATTTTGAAATTCAAACGCAAATTAAAGAAAATATTTACGTTGTAATGTTATTTATGAAACATTTGGTTGCAAGCATATAATAGAATAGGATTGCATTGTGTCCAAAACATGTAATATTGTACAAATATATACTCTATAAATATAGAATAAATGTCAATAGCGCCCATGGCCTAATGGATAAGGCGCTTGACTTCTAATCAAGCGATTGTGGGTTCGAGTCCCACTGGGCGTGTATTTTTATTTTATTTTATTTTAAGGCATCGTTTGGCCCATATATATCACGGCCCGAAAACAAAGAACCAAGATCGCTAATCAGCCCAATAGCAACTTTGGACCATGAAGTCTCGTTATGGAGCACTTCAATTCAAACATAGTTATTAACCCTATAAATATAGTCATTTTTATAAGTTGCTTTTCAAATAAACTTTAGTTAAAATAGAATTTTATCAAATTTGGTGCGTGGATTCACTGAGATACATAAACAAATATTGTTTGTCACTCTGGTATGAATTTATGAAAGGGAAAATTGTACATAATAGCAAATCATTAATTTAAATTAAATGCTATTGATATAGTTTGATTTAATTGTATCCTATGTAGCAAACTATGGGTATTTTCGATTCTCTCTCTCGTGAAATCTCGCTCGCCACTCTCGTTTTGATGGCAGTCTCGCTCGTCACTCTCGTTTGATGGTAGTCTGGCTCGTCACTCTCGTTTGATGGTAGTCTGGCTCGTCTCTCTAGCTTTTATATAAAGCCAAATGAATAAAATGCGTTTGTGTTTGTATAAAGCGAAAGCAGATATCGCTCATCACTCTCCTAGATCTGCTCGCTACCCTCGCCTCTCTCACTTATACTAACAGATTTCGTTTGTATAAAGCGAGAGAAAATTGTACATACATATGCAAATACATATATTTTTGTCCTATACACTTATAATTATACAATACAAATATTTTCCTACCCAGTTTTCTATTGTCTTTCTCTCTTTCTCGTTTTATATATACACAAATTATACAATTGATCTTTTGTATACCACAACTTTCTTTTGTATATGTATAACAAATTATACAATTGCTTCTTTCCATATGTATAGCGAATTATACATCTTTATTTTTTTTTGTATATGTATAGCGAAATATATATATATTTATGTTTAATATAGAGCGCAATTTTATAAATCTTTATGTTTGTTATATGTAAAAGTTAATCATTTTTCAATTAGTGATATAAAAATGTAATTTCATTCCAACTGTAGAAATAATTAACGAATATGGTAAAATTTTGTGTGTAATTAAGTAGTTTCTCTTAATTTATGCCCACTCCTACTTTATGTAGATATATGCTCTAGACCAAATACAAATCTATAATATTGTAAAATACTGTAGAGAGATGAGACAAAGGAGAAATCAACCAAAATACTATACCCACTCATGGATATATTATAATGATAGAAACGACTTGTCAATTCTTCTTTCAGTAAATAAAAAAAAAAATGTTCAAGATAGACCTACTAACAGCTTCCGCTGAAGTAATTTATTGTTGCCTAATGGTTGGTAGCTATTTTGTTTTAAATATTCTTTGTCCTTAATTTGATTATAATGACCATGCACAGGACTTAGCTATTTGGAAAGTTCATGATGGGTCCTTAACTGAGTTTTGGGTCTGTTGATGTAAACTAATTTCCAAATTCAGGGCTTTCCATGCACTTTCTTTCTTTTCCTACACCACTTTTATGTGCACAATATTTACATTTTTTATAATTCATAAATAAAACATTTTTCACTTTTTGTACCTCATTCAAATATTCTTTGTCCTCGTGTACCTTTAAATTCCATCCCTATAGGAGTAGGACAAATAGCGAAGTTTCACCTGTAGAATATTAAACGGGGTGATAATATATACATATACTTCATGTCTAGTTTATAATATAAATGAATCATTGATATTCTTTTTATAATCTAAATATATGATTTTTCGAAGTTGTGGACATGTGTTAAGTTCTTTTACTAGAATTATCCTTTTTTCTTAAGGAGATTTTTCACTAGTTAAATATTTCAGATAATAACTGTCTCTAATTATAAGGAGAGTAATGGAGAGAATCAAAAGGATAATATTGATAAATTACTCTTTTATTAATGTCTTTAAATAACTTTTTTTTTTTAAGTGTGTCACACCCTCACAATGTAGGCACTAAAATTTCTTCCAATTTACCCGTAAAATTATATGTCTTTACTTTAGGATTTTAATCGTAGGATAATATGAAGATTTTTCGACTAACATTGTAGTTTCATTAAATTGTAATAAATATACCTATAGTTAAATTATCTTGGATATAATTTTATTGTAATATTTTAGTGATGGCAAATGGATCAATATAAAATGGGGAATAATTCAACGCATTTATATTTGATATGGTAAAAATGGATTGGGTAACAAATGGGTTAAACAAAATACTAGTTTATCTATATTTACCATTATTCTCATGAGTAAATACTACGTACTTAAGAATTCGACAAGGAGAAAATATTTTAGTCTTTTTTTTTAGATGAAAAATATTGAATATACTTTATTTCGTTATATTGTATCATAAAAATAAAAATAAAAAATTCTATAACTTTTCAATATAAAATAAATTTATCTAATTACAAGGGGAAATTATTTTTAATTGTAAAGTAAATGAATATTGCATTTTAGGACTAAAACATGCTTAATGCAACTTTAAACAATGTCCATACTAATACATGATTTGTTTATTTTACACTATTATTTGTTATCCAATATAAAATTTAAACTAATAAAAAATATAATTATAATTAACAAAAGAAATGTACATTTGATATATATATTTTTGGAGGGCCAAAAACTTTCAACTTTTCAATTATAGAGAAAAATAATTAATTTTTATACAAGACATTAAAAGGAAAAAAAAATATAATATTTTTAGTGATATCATAAATTTTAAGTGAATAAAAGTTGGAACCTTAACACATTTAGATAATCCATAGTTTGCTCATATTTTTATGGATTAAACATGAATATCAACCCATATTTTACCCATAAAAAAAAATTACTCACCCGATTCATTAAAATACGATCGAATTGGGCAAATTACAAAAAATATAAACTCATTTTCTGGACACTACGTGTGGCCTACCTAGCTGCATGTCCCTATTTAAATAATTGGACATGTGAAATTTCACTTGGAAGGAGGCACGTATATTTAATTTGTCAACATTGAATCGAATTCAAAGGATTCACATATTGCCTCTACTATTTTAGTTTTGACCAGCACCAACCCAAATTGATTTTTCATTTTTAACCATGTCATGCATGGACTTCTTCAAATGTTTATCACATAAAAATTCCACTAAAAGGGAGGGTTTTTATAATTTTTTTGGACTAATTCAGTAATTTTTATTTTAGATTTGTATTAGGAAATTGTTAGAATGTATGCATACTGTACGTCAACGGACCAAGTTCCTTCACTTAGCAAGATCAATAAATTAAAATGATCAAAACAATTCCATGCTCCATTAAAGTGTATATATATATATATATATATATATATATATATATATGGAGAGAGACTAAAATTTCAACGTAAAAGATAGACTTGAGAGACGATGAAATCCGATCAGAAACATCTTCACTATAAAAAAATGATAATAACAATTCCATGCTCCATTAAAGTATATATATGTAGAGAGAGACTAAAATTTCAACGTAAAAGATTGAGACTTGAGAGACGATGAAATCCGATCAGTTTGAACATAAAAGAATCAAATAAAATAAGACATTAAAATGCCTCCCTTTTCGTATAAGATAGGCGCGTTTATGCACATGATGCGTTTTAACTTTTTGAAAAATAAAATTATAGACTGGTAAAACCTCCAAAGAGATTATATATGTAATTGACAATTTATTATGATTTTTAGATGTATTTTTAGGTCTTAAACCTAATTTATATAATGCGTGGGATGAGGAAAAAGAAGTCATAAACTAAAAAGGGGCATAAAGAGTTGGGATTATATGGGCACCTTCATCTTAAAATTGACACACTTCGACGTTGAGATAAGCAGACAGGCATACCTCTAGATGGATCTTCTTGGAGACATTAGTATACAAGGGACATATTGGTTAGATGGGACAGACACGATTGAAGACAAGAGTTGTCCATTTGGCCTACAGACAGAGAACATCTCCTTTTTTTCTTGTATATACACAAGACAAGTACGGGACGCAAAGGAGAATCTTAATAGTTTAGTTGATTGGCTACCTGAACTTTCACCTTGTTGATGGGGGTTTGATTTATCCCCTCCCCGTTTTCCCCTTTTATATAAAAAAAGTATGGGACACAAAGAAGAGTTTATAGGCGAATACAATTGTAGGTCTTCCTAACTTTAGGGTCAATCGAAGATCTAGCACTACGGTCGAAGAGAATGGGGCACGAGTGCATAACCTAATAAAATAATATTTTGTGATCCCCGAGAAAGCTATCACAGTGATTCCACTAAACTTAATAGTAAATGAAATAAATTGGGATAAAGCTTTAACTAAGCATAGTTAAGGGAATATAACCTCTTGATTTAAAGTTCTCTGGATTCCTAGTCTACTATAACAGGATAGAATATGGTAATTTACAAGATGACTTAGTTGTAATAGTCTATTTCACAATTACATGTATGTATATGCATATTATTTTGGTCAAATAATTTTGACTATTATTTGTGTATATATATGTATTTATTGTGATGGAACAAAAGGGTCTCCGTCGACCAAATTAAAACAGAAAAATAAAAGAAAGCGATGGATCATGAGAAAATCATCAGAAATTCAAATTACAAAGCACTTAATGCAAGTTGATGAGCAATCCCATACCTACAAGCAAGTTCTATTTGTTGCCCTCATGCAAATTTTGGGAAATTAAGAACATGTGCACATGTAATTGCCCCAGGTGCATTGCATTGACCATATAATATATAGTCTAATATTTATACTACCAAAATTTTGGGTCAGTCACTAGCTAGCTAGTAGCATGTAATCTTACTTGCATGATCCTTGTCCATGTCTATTGGTGGCCCTACTCTAATTTCATGCCCATCTTCTATTTAATTATTAATTTGCATGGAAATGGAAAAATCTAAGCCCACTACGTTTGGATAACAATATTTCATTTAAATTGAGAAAGAATTTTGTGAAATTTCAATTGAAAAGGGGTACGTCACTACAAAGATCGATTAGTTCGTGATTGTTTAAAGTTTATATATTTGTATTTAACTTATAATGAAATCAAGTTGATATACACTAATAAATCATTTTGTTAGTCAATTTTTTTTAATAGATACATGCATATAACATGTACTGAAATTTAATTCATATGTTCATATAGAAACGTATTTGGACAAAAATTATCAAATTAGCACGTACTTGTAATTTCTAAACTGGGTCCGCCCTTAAATATTTGTAAGTTTGGACAAAGGTCTTTAATCACACATGGGATGGACTAAATCTAATCCATGTATTTGAGAAAAAAACGATAATGACCTTTGTTTTAATACAAGGTCATTTTTGTTTTGTATCGAAGAAAACATCCTCCAAATTAATTGATATTGTTCAAAATATGAGGGATCCTACAAATTACATCCTTAGATATTGTCAATTTCCATCTTTCAACTAATAATTTTTAATATTAAATCACATTAAAAATAAATGGAAAAAAAATTGTTAATTTTTTTTTTACATAATGCTAAATTCAATTGTAGAAAGAGTTATCGATACTATTTTTGGCGTAATTCAAATTATTAAATATGAAGGGGGTGATCAGTTGAATTTTTTTGGGTATGTTAGTTTTTTGACAAATTGAAGTAGAATGATGAAAATTATTTAACTTGTAAATAATTGAAGGGTTTTTTTTATTTTATAAGAATAATATTTTAACAGATGAACGTAACATAAGTTTGGAGTATAGTTTTAAAATGATTTTTACCCAAAAATATGATTAGAAAGAAGATATAGTAAGATAATAGTAGCTTCGATGGAGAACAAAATGCAAGAAGCACGGTTTAGATGGATCAATTAGGTATGAGAAAATGGGATGCAGGCATAACCTAGTGTCAACTGTTGACCAGGGGTGGAGCCAAAATCCCCCGTCGGTGAAAAATTATAATATTTATATGGGATAACACATAAGTACTGTCTTAATATATGTCCGAAATCTCAGAGACACACTTATATTATACTAAGGTCCTATTACCCCTGAACTTATTTTATAAATAATTTTTACCCCTTTTTGGCCTAGTGTCACGTAGGTCGAAAAGGGGTAGAAAATTTTTATAAAATAAGTTTAGGAGGGTAATGAGACCTTAGTATAGCATAAGTGTGTTTCTAAAAATTTGGATATTGATTCGAGGAGGGGGGTAATTATGCATTTTCCCTATTTATATATAATTAAAATAATTTTATATATGTATATATAATAGCTGTAGAACCCCCTTTGACTACTTCACGTGTTTATTTCTACAAATTTTAAAGTCCTTTATCAAAAATTAGTCCTGAATCTGCTTTTATTGTTGACTATAGATGATTTTAAGAAAGTTAGAGATGGACCGAATAAATAGCCGATAAAAGGGGGTTAGCCAGGTGATGCAACTACAACTTTAAAAACATGACATTATATAAAAAATGGTAAATAACAGAGATTAAAATAAGCAAGTAGTAGAACGCTATATTGATATAGTAATAATAATTAGTAGAATAAAGTAGAGTAGTATTTATTTTGGAAAGCCAAAAAAAGCACAAATTAGATTAATAAATCTAGAAAATTTTATAGGGGGTATTAAAGTGATCATAGGTCATATCGTAACAAAAAGGTGAAGAGAATCTTGTGTACCCACACGTTAATAGAAGTGGGAGTTTTGGTGAAAGCATCAAACAAACAAACAGTATCGCTGCTGCTGCTGTTGCGCCGCAAAGCGAGGAATCTCTCACAGACTACTCTTTCCTATTTTTCTGGTCATATCTTATAGTATGCTGCAACCAACCTTAAAAAGTTAACTTGCTATATCCATTTACTTGTCTTAAATAAATATTATAGTAATTAACAAGAATATTTTTTTATTTTTATTAATTCTTTAATACATTTCCAATAGATAAGTAAACATCTAAGAGAAACAAAATAACCAATTCATGCCTATATTATAATAAAGATAATTTTTTTTAACGTGAGTAAATAGAAACATTAATAAATAATGCTAAAATCCTTATTGGCATTAGTTAAATGATATTAGATTCAATGTCGTTAAAAGCTTTAGAGACACATACATAAAGTGTTATTTGCTGCTAAAAATACATAATTAACGACAATTAAACTATTGCGCTTATTAATTTTCACTAAAGATCATTTTTAATATAGTTTTGTAATCACATCAAAATCAAACATATCTAGCAAATATGATCAGCTCGGTGATGACAATTGCTTACTATTTTAATTAATTTTTTAAAGTGATTTGAGTATTATAAAAAATGACGCCACTACCAAAAAATGATAGTTAAATATATAGTGCTAAAGGGAAGAGCTCAAGCAACACAAGTACTTCATCCACGACTTGTGCTATGCTTTTTATTTTTCGAGATTTAAATTAACTAACGTTTGAAGCTAAAATGAATTTAATATTTAAAGTTATAATTCTATTCGTATTTTTCTTTATTCCACCTAAAAGCTTTCCAATTTTTTACACGTAAATCGAAACGAAAAAATTAAACTTACGTCTAAAAAAGGAAAGAATGTGTGGCTCCTAAAGAAGGGAAAGGGTGGATTAATTTGCATGTGAGGAGCTAAGAAAATAGTATGGCGGGGGTCCTTACCTTAATTGGTAGATATTGATAAGTATGAATTATGATTCAAATATATAGCTGTGTCCTCTCTTTTCCACTTGTGTGGGGTTCCTTGCTTTTATTTTCAGTATACATGATAATTAAATAATACTTACTCTTTATTACTTTTAAAATCTATTAAATATACATCTTATTTTTTAATCGTCAAAAATTAGTTTAGATTTCTAAAGAGTAATTCATTAGGACAACCTAATGAAATAAATATGAAAGTTAAAGGAGAACGCAAAAAGTAAATTGAAATTGTAATTTCTTGCTTAGTTATAATGTAGTAATATTTTATTACTTTATTAAATTATGATTGTTTCTTTCATTAAAATAAACAAGTGCATATTCATATTTCATTTTTAGTTAGGATCAGTATCTCTATAAATTTGCTTATGAAGAAAAGGATAATATTTGACAAATTTTATAATAACATCATGACTCATGAGTCATGGGAATTGGGATTCTTTTTCTTATTTTTTAAAAAAGATTACAATATATTCAAGTCAAGTAATTATGAAGTTATCCTTTCTTCATAATTTGGTTAAACTTAGCTCATCTAGCCTAGAAGCCCTTTTTAATTAATTTGTCTGATCCTTTACCTTTTTTTTTTTTTTTTATATATATATATAGCTTCAAGCTGTCAATAATTTTTAGTGCAAGAGATCTGAGAATACAATATTACAACTAGTACTATCATAACATTAAAAAACATGAATTATATTTGCATTATTCATCGTAAAACTATTGCACGTTAAACATATTCCAGTGGAACTTCTTTTTTTATTTTTGACAAAAAAAATTTATCAAAAATAAAAGGCGTTTCTGATTATATAGAATTCTGAAAATAAGTAGCATACATTAATCCAAATTATGAAGGTGTAGGTGTGAATCAAATCCAATAATACATCTCACATCCCTCTCTAGACATGTATAGATTTTTTAAAACAACCATAGATTATGGACTAATAAATCGTGTTATTTAAATAATTTTACTACATCGTGCACCATGTTTCTCATTTTTAAAACGATAAGTTTTAGGAATTTGTTAGCACGTTTTAGTATTTTAAAACCATGCAATCTCTTCTTGATGAGATTTTCAAAAAAAATAAATATATTGAAATATCAGTATATAATATATGGTAAACGCAGGTGAGAATCAAATCCGCCATGCATCAATCAAATTGTACCCACTTTGCCGCTAAGCTACCTGTTACTATAGGTTTAAGTGGGATCAAAAAGACAGACTCTCTATATATATATATATAATGTATTTTTTTAATTCACTTACAACCAAATAGATCCGCTCCTCATTATAATATTATCTTTATCATTTTTCGTCATTGCTAATTATATTGATCGCTCATCACAATGATTAGTTATTATGATTATCATTGTTGTGCGGAATTTGAGATAATACGAGAAAATATAAACGCGAAAAATAAGACAACAGATTTACGTGGTTCACCAACAAATTGGCTACGTCCACGGGAAGAGAGGGAGCAGTTTTATTATGGAGAGGCAAAAACAGAATTACAGAATAGGGTTTCCCATAGCGTCTATATATAGTGCTAAGCTACGCCCTAACAGGCTTGGGCCCAACATACAGAATCAACAGAAAATTAAGGGCCCAATACAACAACATTGTATACCGTCGGCCCGGGGGCGTCTCCGCCCCCCCGGACCCCCAGGCCAGGGGGCGCGTCGCCCCCCTGGACCCCCCGACTCGCTGACCGGGCAGCGAGACCCCCGTCCTTTCTGTTTGTAGCGGGTCCGATTCAAGGCATTCAACAAATCTCCACCTTGACTTGAATTCTCCGAACAGATTCTTCAGACGCACTATGATAGTGCCAAGCCTCCCCCTCTTCCTCAGAGTTGCCCCGCAGGGCAATTAACAGCTTCTGATGTTGAGCAAGTCCAAACAGTGTTGAAACTTGCTCTGTGGAACCGGCTTTGTGAACATATCAGCAGGATTATCAGCAGTTCCTACTTTCTTCACCTTGATTCTCTTCTCACTTCTTAGAAAATGATACCTTACGTCAATATGCTTGGTTCTCTCATGATGGACTTGATCCTTGGCTAGACAAATTGCGCTCAAACTGTCACAATACACCGTAGCCTGATCATGATGCAGACCAAGATCACTAACCAGCCCTTTCAACCAAATCCCTTCTTTTGCAGCCTCTGTCAAGGCCATGTACTCCGCTTCCGTAGTAGACAAAGTCACTGTAGGTTGCAAAGTTGCCTTCCAACTGACGACAGATCCTCCAAGGGTAAACACATAGCCAGTCATCGATCTTCTTGTGTCAACATCTCCAGCATAGTCTGAATCAGAATAGCCAGTAACCAAGCACTGAGTATCACCTCCATAAATGAGACCAACGTCAGATGTACCTCTAAGGTACCGGAAAATTCTCTTCACAGCCTGCCAATGTTCTCTCCCTGGTTGTCCCATGAATCTGCTCACTACACTGACTGCATGTGCTAAATCTGGCCTTGTACAGACCATAGCATACATCAAACTTCCTACGGCACTGGCATAAGGGACTCGTGACATATACTCCTTCTCTTCTTCTGACTGTGGAGCGAACATGGCAGTGAGATGGATATTGGCAGCACTGGGGGTATCAATGGGCTTAGATGAAGACATGCCAAACCTCGCCAAGACCTTCTGAATGTAGCTTCTCTGTGACAAGAAAAGTTTCCTTCTCTCTCTGTCTCTAATGATCTCCATCCCTAAAATCTTCCGAGCGGCTCCCAGATCCTTCATCTCAAACTCAGCACTAAGTAAACCCTTCAGCTTCTGAATGTCATACTTCTTCTTTGCAGCTATCAACATATCATCTACATAAAGCACCAGATAGATGAATGAATCATCATTGAGCCTATTGTAGTAGACACAACAATCATATGAGCTCCGAGTATAGCCCAACTTCACCATATAGCTGTCAAACCTTTTATACCACTGCCTTGGAGACTGCTTAAGTCCATATAAGGACTTCTTCAACTTGCAGACGTGATTTTCCTTCCCTGGAACTTGGAAACCATCCGGCTGAGTCATGTATATCTCTTCCTCCAACTCTCCATGTAGAAACGCTGTCTTCACATCAAGTTGTTCAAGCTCCAGATTCTGATGTGCAACTATCGCTAGTAACACTCGGATGGAAGTATGTCTGACCACTGGTGAGAAGATCTCATTGTAGTCCACTCCCTCTCTTTGGTTGAAACCTCTGGCAACAACCCTGGCTTTATACTTGACTCCTTCTGCTGGTGATATCCCTTCCTTCTTCTTGAAAACCCATTTGCAAGTAATAATCTTTCTCCCCGAAGGCTGTATGACCAGATCCCATGTCTGATTCTTGTGTAGGGACTCCATCTCATCTCCCATAGCGGCAAACCATTTTTCAGAATCAGAACTTAAAATGGCTTCTTTGTAAGTAGACGGCTCAGATGTATCTACCTCTTCAGCAACCTGCAGTGCATAACCCACCATGTCCTCAAAACCATACCTCGTAGGTGGCCGAACTCCAACCCTCCTTGGCCGATCTTGAGCTATACTCTGATGGATATCTGATGGCATAGATTCTGGAATATCAGTTTCAGTCTGTGGCTCTTGATCCTCCTCTTCAGGTTCCTTTAAATCGCTCTCGTTCTGAATGACTTGAAACTCCACCTGTTTGTCAAGACTCCCAGTTTCTGACGTAGTTGTAGGCTTCACAATGGTTCTAAGCAGAGGACTTTCATCAAAGACAACGTTCCTGCTCATAATAACCCTCTTTTCTGCTGGAGACCAGATTCTGAAACCTTTCACTCCATCTCCGTAGCCCACAAATACTCCCTTTTTAGCTCTTGGTTCTAACTTACCTTCACTGACGTGATAGTAAGCCGTACAACCAAAAGCTTTCAGATTTGAATAATCAGCAGCTTTTCCAGACCACATCTCCATAGGTGTCTTGCACTGTATACCTGTATGTGGTCCGCGGTTAATCAAGTAGCAAGCTGTACTAACCGCTTCTGCCCAGAATCTTCTATCTAGCCCAGCATTAGAGAGCATGCACCTTGCTCTCTCCAGAAGTGTTTGATTCATCCGCTCAGCTACACCGTTCTGCTGTGGTGTATTTCTGACTGTGCGATGTCGAGCAATCCCTTCATCCTTACAGAATTGATCAAATTCAGACCAACAGAATTCCAGCCCATTATCAGTTCGCAACCTCTTGATCTTCTTCCCTGTTTGATTTTCCATCAAAATTTTCCACTCCTTGAACTTCTGGAAGGCTTCACTTTTATGCTTCATCATGTACACCCAAGTCATCCTTGAGTAGTCATCAATAATGGACACAAAAAATCTGCAGCCTCCCAAAGACTCAACACGGCATGGACCCCAGCAATCAGAATGGATATAATCAAGTGTGCCTTTTGTTCTATGAATGGCCTTTGGAAACTTGTTGCGATGTAGTTTTCCAAAAACACAATGTTCACAAAACTCTAGGCTCTTAACCTTATGACCAGCAAGTAAATCCTCCTTTGACAGAATTTGCATCCCTCTTTCACCCATATGACCAAGTCTTATGTGCCATAACTTAGTCATATCCTTCTGGTGAAATTCTGACGATGCAACATGGGCTGAACCTGTAACCGTGGAACCTTGTAGAAAATACAAAGTACCACGCATGACACCTTTCAGAATCAAATTTGAACCCTTCCAGACCCGCAAGACTCCATCTTTTCCCGACCAGCTGAATCCCTTGCTGTCCAAAAGACTGAGAGATATCAGATTTTTCGTCATCAATGGAACGTGCCTGACCTCGTTCAATGTGCAGAAGCTACCGTCATGTGTCCTTATCTTGATCGAGCCTGTCCCAACCACCTTGCAGACAGAACTGTTGGCCATCGAGATGCTGCCTCCGTCTACCTGCTCATAAGTCGTGAACCACTCTCTCCTAGGACAGATGTGATAGGATGCCCCAGAATCAAGAACCCACACATCTGAATGATGAGTGTGCTCATCCGCAACTAGGGCAATATCTTCTTCAGAATTGGTGTCTTCTTCAGCAACAGCAGCAGACACTGATTGTTTTTCCGATTGCTTCTTCTTCTTCGGACAATCAAATTTCCAATGTCCCTTCTCCTTGCAGTAATTACAAACATCATCCGGCTTTGCACCCTTCGACATCGGCTTATTTTTCTTTCCGCCGTTTTTCCTTCCCTTTCTGCTACTGGTGAACAGACCGGAAGGCTGTATGTCCGTACTTGTGCCGTTAGCCTTATGCCGTAATTCCCTGCTATGAAGGGCTGATCTGACTTCTTCCAGTGACACAGTATCTTTCCCAACAATGAACGATTGAACAAAATTCTCAAACGACATTGGGAGAGATACTAACAGAATCAGGGCAGCATCTTCATCCTCGATCTTCACATCGATATTACGCAATTCTAATAACAAAGTATTCAATTGCTCTAAGTGTTCCCTGAGTTGTGTACCTTCAGCCATTCGTAAACCGAATAGACGTTGTTTCAGAAGCAGCTTGTTGGTTAGAGATTTTGTCATGTACAAACTCTCCAGCTTCAACCACAGACCAGCAGCAGTCTCTTCATCCGAGACCTCCGTGATGACGTCATCCGCGAGACACAGCATGATCGTCGAGTGCGCCTTTTCCTCCAGAATCGCCATCTCAGGAGTAACGACGGCGTTCTTGTCTTTCGACAACGGCGCCCAGAAGCCTTGCTGTTTCAACAAGGCCCGCATCTTGATCTGCCATAAACTGAAACTGTTCCTCCCTGTGAATTTGTCGATTTTCACGTTCAAAGCAGACATCTCGAATTCTCCAAGAACACCGATTAACCGAGAGGCTCTGATACCAATTTGTTGTGCGGAATTTGAGATAATACGAGAAAATATAAACGCGAAAAATAAGACAACAGATTTACGTGGTTCACCAACAAATTGGCTACGTCCACGGGAAGAGAGGGAGCAGTTTTATTATGGAGAGGCAAAAACAGAATTACAGAATAGGGTTTCCCATAGCGTCTATATATAGTGCTAAGCTACGCCCTAACAGGCTTGGGCCCAACATACAGAATCAACAGAAAATTAAGGGCCCAATACAACAACATTGTATACCGTCGGCCCGGGGGCGTCTCCGCCCCCCCGGACCCCCAGGCCAGGGGGCGCGTCGCCCCCCTGGACCCCCCGACTCGCTGACCGGGCAGCGAGACCCCCGTCCTTTCTGTTTGTAGCGGGTCCGATTCAAGGCATTCAACAATCATTGTAAATCATTATTAGCTAAAATTGTCGTCATCATCCATACAACACAAATCCAAAATCGAGATCTATAACTATCGCTATTAGTCATCCCCATCCCCATCTGTCATATGATTAGTAAAATTATTCTATTTCTATGGTATTAATTTAGAATTTTTCTTAGATTTTATATGCATTAATCTTGAAATCAAGACAAATTTATGTATCGTGATCATGTTGAAACTAAGCACAAACTTATTCTAATTATTTAGCCAATTATATCGATATTCCTTAAATTTTTAAGTAAATTTTATTTAGATATTTGCACTATGACATATTCAGATTGTGTATATGAACACATGATATAATATTTCTATTAAATATTTTTAATTAAAAATAAAGAGTATGTTAATGTACTCAACCTAACTATTAATATTCGGATCTTTATAAAACATCTATATATTCAAATAGAAATTCAAATTCAAATATTTAAAACTTAAAACTTAGCGTACAGTTAATATTCTGAATTAAGTTGTCCTTATTCAAATAAAAATAAATGAGGCACATTAATCCAACCCAAAATTTGCAAGTGAAGTTGATCTTGAAGTAAGTAAAGAGGAAGAAAGTTTCAACATACCAAATTGAAAGAGCTTTAAATTTTTATATATTTGAAAATTTAAATAAACTTGGCATATAATTCAAGTTGAAGCCAAAGGTTAGGAGTTTGGAATTTTAAATTGATATGGTTTGGGGATTCAAATATTAATAAACGTAAATTTATTTAATTTGCTAATATAAATATAGGCTCTACTAAAAAAAAGTGAATTGATCTAAACTTATGAATCTTACCTAGCTCAGCCTATGATATAACCTACAAGTTACTTTTTTTGTCCATTTTTATTTGTTATATTGTGCTTTTCAAAAGTAAATTTGACTAATCTTTAAAGTAAAATTAGATTACATTAATTCGATATTTTAAACAAAAAAATTTAGATATTCAAAAACTATATCAAAAGTAGTTTGACTCTAAAAATAGAAATCATTGACAAATAATAGTGGATAGAAAGAGTATAACATATTAAATTATACTCCCTCCATCCATAATTGTTTGGCAGGTATATTAAAAATAGATGTCCAAGATTAATTGTCAATTTAAACAATCAAAAAATAATTAGTCATTTTTTTCAATTCTATCCATAATAATTATTCCTTTTTGTAAATTGATAAGTTATGTAGACTTTTGACATTCTTGATATAGTGGGATTATATAAATCAAATTACATCTTGTGTTAAATTTTTTTGAGGAAAGTGTTTGACCTTACCCGACAAAAAATTGGGGACGAAGAACATATTTTATATCATTAATATATATAAGCTAAATCGTTTTTTTAAAGTATATTTTCTTTTTATAACATTTACTCTTTAAAAGGTACTACATTATAATACCCAATCTCAATTTATAAAAAAAATGAAAACGAAAAGAATCAGCTAAATATTTTCTCCTTCAAGAAAAGGAAAAATATCAATTATGGTAAGTATATTGCTCTTTCTTCGAGAAAAAGTTATATAAAAAAAAAAAACTCAAATACGGTGTTTTTTAAAATTACTTTGAGATTAAACACTAAACATGTTGTTTAGTAGTATTATAATTCATGGTATCGTAATGTGGTTAATGAAGTTGTCCGCGTGGTCCTTGAAGAAATCTTTATTATTTCATGTTTTTCGTTTTATTTAATGCTTTCCCACCTTAACAAACCACGTTTTTTTTAATTATCTTTCGGTACGCTGTTTCTGTTTCAACCAAATTTGGAAGAAATATATATTCCAAAAAAACACGTGCTCTTTTTTTAAAAAAAAATAAAAATCATACTTTATTTCTCCCATATGATTATGGTAAACAAATAAAATCATATACCCACTTTCTCACGGAAACAAAAATGGAAAACTGTATATATATATTTAGCGTGTGTAAAACAGAGTTCGTTGTGACTTACAGACTCCTCTGTTTTCTCTCTCTCACTCTTTTACCTAAAAAAAAATAAAATCCCTAAAATTGACGAAATTTTGTATAGATTCTCCATGGATTGGGTTCGTGGTGAAGCTATTGGTCATGGAAGCTTTGGAAAAGTTAATCTTGCAAGACCCAGAAAACAGAGTACTCAATTTCTTCCATTAATGGTAGTAAAATCATCTGGGGTTTCTCACTCTGTTTCGCTCGTGAACGAGAAAAAAATCTTGGATGAACTCAATGGGTGTTCAGAAATCATACGATGTTTTGGTGAGAGCTATTCGTTTGAAAAAGGGGAAAATTTGTATAATTTGTTGCTCGAGTATGCTTCTGGAGGTTCGTTAGCGGAAAAGCTCAAGAAATCGGAGAATTATAAGTTGTCGGAATTTGAAGTTTGTGGATACACTAAAGGTATACTCAAAGGGCTTCAGTATGTACATGAAATTGGGTATGTTCATTGTGATATTAAGCTTCAAAATATTCTTCTTGGTGAAGATGGTAAAGTGAAAATCGCTGATTTTGGATTGGCGAAGAGAGTTGGAATCAAGAAAGATGATGATTTGCGATGTGAATTAAGAGGTACCCCATTGTACATGTCGCCGGAGATGATCACCGGCGGCGAACAGGGTACTCCGTCGGACATATGGGCACTTGGGTGTGTGGTAGCTGAGATGGTTGCCGGAGTTCCAGCTTATAAATTCTCCGGTGTTACAGAATTGTTAATGGCAATTGGGGTTAAAAATCAGTTGCCGGAAATTCCTCAAGAACTATCAGAAGAAGGAAAGGATTTTCTAAACAAATGCTTTATTCAAGATCCAAGTAAGAGATGGACGGCTGAGATGCTTCTAAAACATCCTTTTGTGTCTGATCATGATGCGGTTACATTATTAAATGAAGAAATCAAGAATGGTGTTCCATCAATATCTCCTAAATGCCCATTTGATTTCCCAGATTGGGTTTCTGATGAATGTGTTCAATCATCAGTAACATGTTCAATTACTTTTCTACCCTCGCCGGAAAATCAAGAAAATCTAAATATGAGCTGTGGGTATTGGTCTACTTCGCCGGCGGAGAGGCTCCGGGGGCTAATGAGTGAATTTGGTCCTGAATCTGAATGGTGTTCTGATGATGACTGGGTTACTGTTAGGTGATTTCAACAGCCAAAGCCAGAGCCAGAAGCAGATTTTCCAGATTTTTGAGGATGTCTTTTAGGGGTCTCTGGTTTATTATTTTAGTGATTAGGTACTTAGGCTATAGTCCAATTTTTATTATTTTTATGGTACATAACATTGGTCCAACATTTAATATAACAATACAAAAGGTTCTCAACTTTTATCTAGACATCTTATTTACACTCAGCGAAGTGTACATTGTTAAATTATAGTAGAATTCAATAGTGACTAATTTCTTGTTAATGGGAATAGCATAATGACAATATTTTTGATATATGTAAAACGTAATCGATTCAGTGTTTCACAAAATTTGTGATTTTACAATGTTCAGGACTCGTGATCAAATAATGTTTAGAACTCGTCATCAAGCAATGTTTAGAATTCGTTATCAGAATAATATTTAGAACTCGTGACCAACAATGTTTAGAATTTGTGATCTAACAATGTTTAAAACTCGTGATCAAATAATGTTTAGAACTCGTGACCAAGCAATGTTTAGAACTCGTGACCAAATAATGTTAGAAGTCGTGACCAAACAATGTTTAGAACTCGTGACCAAGCAATGTTTAGAACTCCTGACCAAATAATGTTAGAAGCCGTGACCAAACAATGTTTAGAACTCGTGATCAAACAATGTTTAATTCGTGACATGAATTAAACGTAATAGTTTGTTACCCCTTTGAACTAGAACCAAAAACTTCAGGAGGGCAAAATCATGAACTATGGCATACGCAATGATTTTGTTTATCTGTTGCAATTCTCCACATCGACTCATGGCTTAAAAGACCCAAGTGAGGAGAAAGAGCTTCATTTAACATGAAAAAAAAAGGAATAAAAATCTTTCGGCAAAAGTTGCGGTTCATGCAATGGTTATAGATACTTATAGTTATATTTAGACGCAGAATCATGATTTAAAGTTTATAGATTAAGATTTGAATTCATTCTTTTAAAATAAATAGAAAGTCTGGATCAAAGTTATTGAATTTGATCGAACCTGTAAAAGCTATATTCTAATTCTGTTTCTATTATCACAAACATATGATAAAGGGGTGTGATACTACTTGGTAGAGAAGATGTAACATAAACATCGATTTGAAATAAATGAATGCATCAGATCAAACACAATAGTCCATGTCCTAAAATTAATTACAAATAAAGTTGTGATAATAGATGTAAATCACTTGCGTAAAAATTCTGAACACGTTATTAGATGATCCGCCACACCTACTAAGATTCTTGGATTCATTTTTTGCCAATTTGAAATACTTTTCCCATATTTGTGCAAAATAAGTTTGAGTAATACATGGATATAATGAGTAATTTGAAGTGTTATCCGTCATTGTAAGTCACCATAATATGATAATTTAAAATAAGTTTCATTCATTATTGCACGAAAGTTAGATCGCTATATAATTAATAACTTGAAAAATCAAAAAATCGTAATCTATAGCATTAACAGAATATTACTACTTAAGGTAAATTGGGTATTTAAAAGGTGTATTTAATAGTTTAGACATGGAGCCTATTATTTCCTTTTGACTATGGTAAAAATGGTTCATTTATGTAAAGGTCTCCTTCTTAGGTTATTATTTTCGTCTCTGCTTTCAAAAGTTGTATAAATATAATCTTTGAAATATATAAAAATATTAAATCGTCGGTTAATTAACGTTTATGAAATTTAGCTTGTGATCTAATTTTTTCTAAAAAAAGAAAAAAATAATCTGCTCATACAAAATCTGCAAACCCTAAACTAAAAGATTCATTAATTATTAAATTAAAAAAAAGAATCATTACTATTTTTTTAAAAAAAAAGAAATGAGACATTTTGACAAGGAATGGGCTGGACCTTGAAGCTGGGCTTGGCAGTTCTTATGTAAGCGAACTTCACCTTGCTTTCTTTCCCACTTAATTTCCAATCAAATTTTGAAGCGAAGTAATAGCTCAGATAATTGACTAGTTATATTTAAATTTGTTATAAATTCATTGAATGAGTGGATAGTCCATAAGGTTGGTACATGAACAACCATTCATATTCACTAGGTTACATGAACCTTTTTGGATAAGAATGTATCTATTTATTATGATACTTAATATGGTGACCTTTGGAGTGATTTCTCACTCTATAAATAGGGTTGTTCATTCACTATTGTAATATAGATATATATGAGATTTGCATACACTTGAATAAGAAGAAAGTCTTATCTTCCATCTTACTCCTCTTGTCTTCATCTCTTTATATTTATATTGTCATGAGCTTGATTTTATAACACGTTATCAACACGAGTCTCTAGCCAATTAAGATTGAGTTTTACTTTTTCTTTAACTCATGTTTTGGTTTATCTCGTTATGAAGATCAAAGTATTATATGCATAAAATCAGGTATGTATTTTCTAGAATATTTTTATGATTTAGAATAAAATAGTATTCAGTCACTAACAATTATCAGGAACCGAAGACATATACTACTATTGGTTGAATATGACATGCTATACAAAATTTCTTAAATAGAAGAAGGTATAAAATTTTAATAGCATGAATTTGAATGTTATTTTGATTGTTTTGAAAGACTCAAAGGATGAGTCATGTTGTACTTCGATTTATTATACCGTTGGTTAAGGGTAAGACGATGAATTCAAGTTTCATCGCACCAAAAAGGTAAGACATCAGGTTAAAGTCCGGATGCACCATAATGAAAAATATTTGAGGATAAGACGATAGATTCAAGTTCTATCGCACCAAAAGGGTAAGACATCAATTTGAGTTTTGATGCACCGTGATTGGGTTCAAGTCCCATAGAATTATGGCGTAAAACGCCTTATATGGATAAGACATTGAGTTTGAGTCAATGCACCATAATGATGATATAATGATGACTAGGCTTTGATGAAAAGTCTTGAAATTCGTTCTATTGAATTTGCTTCATTCCTTGAAAAGAATGTGGTAGCAACATGTAATAACTCTGAAATCCGCCTGTTAACTTGCTCCATTCAATCATACGAATGTGGTAGTAGTGAATGTTAGTCTGAAAGATGACAAATGATTAATGATATGAATAAGGGCGTGGAGGGACATAAATATAATAGTCATCATTGTGGTAATTATAAAAGGAAGAACACTATGGGTTCTCCAAATAGTCCTTCAAAATGTGAAGGCAGTTTTCATTATCAAAATGGTATGAAAGGACATTGGACTTGTGAATGTTATCAACCCAATAATTTATAAATCCTCCATCAAAAGACAAGAAGATAAAGTGATGGTACACTTGATCTTTCAAAGTGATGTTGAGGTGTGTCATGGAAATATGATGAATTTTAAAGCCATGACAATGTGCTTATAATGCAAATTTATGAAGTACATATAAATAATTAGTCCAATCCTTGAAGAGAATGTGACTTGTAATGAGTATCGTGAATGCTCGACCATTCTATAAGAGAATGGGTCCAGATGTGATAAAATCATTATGGGTTGGATATATGTCACAACTCACCTCTATGGAAGGTTTGAGAAAAAATGATACATGTCACTTCTCATCTTTACGGGAGATTTGAGAGGAAATAAATTTTATTTGGCAGAAATGGCTAATTGTATTGTACGGTTTATATGTCACTATGGTATGAACTACCGAAAGGGCAAAAGAAAGAAATAGTTTTTGCCTATAAGGATTGTGGTCATTATTGTGTGGCAATACAAATTTGTCATTAGTTGTGTACCTATGGTACAACAAAAGTAAAGCAAAGAAAGACGTCTTGCTCGTAATGATTTTGACCATGAAATAATAATATAATTTCCTCCTTGAAGGAGATACTCACCATAGGGATGTTGTCATGCAATATGTGATAGTACACAAAATTAATTGCAAGCTCTAACGAGTTGTGCTATTATCAGAGGAATAATATTGGGGTTGTAGTAAGTCTCAAAAGAAACTTTTTAAGTTTCGGATAAATTGAAAATAAATATTGAGACTATAAATCACTACAACCGAAGAGGGTTATAAATGTTTATGTAAAAGATTACCCCACTTTTCCTTTTGTTTGTTCAATACAAACATGTACATGCTGATGAAATCACATGTAAAAGTAAATTATAAGTGTACTAAAATAAAGATCAGTTGGCATGACTGATTGACCATTTCGATTAAATGTGATGCAAACGTGATTGAGAATTCAGGTGACTTATATGATGAAGAAATAAAGATTCTTCAAGAATTCTCTTGTGTTGCTTGTTCTCTTGATAAAATGATCATTGTACCAGCTAAGATCGGGACTGTAATCCCCTAAAATTTTTGGAACATATAAAAGGGTGAATATGGGCCCGTTCACCTGTCATGTGGATCATTTGCAACTATATGATTAATGCATCTATGCGATGGTCACATGTATTTTGTTGTCAACTTACAAATTGGTTTTTGTAAGATTGAAATAGTTCCAAACTATAATATTATATTGATAATGCTGGTTGATTTAGCAGAAATTGTATGCCTCCAATTATAGCTAAATCATAGTTATGAGAACAAAACTCCCAAATAAGATTTGGTATGAGATAATTTTGTTTAACATGTAGCAACACATGTATGCATCAAACCAACAAGGTTTCCCCATTAAAATTGGTTCAGGGTCAGGAACCATATAATTTTCATCTAAAATGTTGAATGTGCGGTTATGATTTTAATTACTCCACCACGCACAAAGATGAACTTCCAAATAAGGTTGGAATGAATGTTAGATTTTCTAACATTAGGGGGAGAGATGATTGACAGCTGAAAATTATGTGTGAGATTAATTATGAATTATCTAGATCCTCATTAAAATAAATATGTGAACTTAAAGTTCAAGGGATAATTCAGTTGTATAATGTTGCAAATCAGTTGCCAGATGAATGCACTGACCCTATGATATAATTCAGCTGCAAATGCTCCAATGTGAAGTCCTCGAAGGACAGAGTCTATGATACGCCGGAAGCGTAATAGACCAATCGATTCCAAATATAAAATTCCTTGAAGAAGGAAGGAGCAAATGATCAATATGGTCATGATAATGAGGCAAGTGCTATAAAAGAGCACATTGACATAACAATTCATAAAATCTTGAAAAAGGTTCAGGTACCTGAAATAATGAAAAATGAAGAGATCTCGATAAGTTATGTCTTGTTGGAATTGATACCAAATAACCGTCGACGGTATCTTTGATATGAGGTAGCGCTCAATGATATAAATTGTGATGAGGATCTTGAATTCAAATCTGTCATATAGTGTGAACAGATAAATGGTTGGCCAAGTAAAATGCACAATTCAAGTATATTTTGTTTCACTTAGAAAAGTAACATTTTGGACTGGTAGCCCATAAATTAAGGTATAATGTCAGTGGGGTACAAATAAATTATTATGCGATAGTATAACTGTAAGATATCAAATACGCTTTGTGCCTTGGGGCATAAAGGTTTATCGCAAAAATCCTGACATTAGTGGAGATGTTTTCTCCTTTGGTGGATGAAATGAGGTTTGTTTTGATCTGGCAACATATGAAAACTTGAATGCATGTAAATGAATAATTTTAATGTCTAGCTAGACAATGAAGGTTATATGAAAATCCTTGAAACAATCGAGGTGTCTGAAGCATATAAGAGTTTGAAAGAAACTTTTCCAATAAAGCTTCAAGAATCCTTATATGGATTGAAATAGTCAAGGAAGAAAAAAGGTACAAAAGAATGACCCTAATTGTCCTTGTATTTTTATGAAAAGGTCTTGGTAAGACAAAATTTTGTCTTGACCTACAGATTATTAATTTGAAAAATAATATATTTGTCTAACAGTGCACATACACTGAAAAATTTTGATGCAATTTTATGTGGATATATCGCATTCATTGAGTACCCTAATGATTATGAGATCACTTGGCATAAATGATGATTCAGTTTGATCTCAAAAGAAGGATGAAGAGTTTCTTGGTGATGAAACTCTATCTTGGTGCAATCAGGGCACTAGTGCATCTTACTAACAATATTTGACCAGATATTTGTTTTGCAGTAAATTTACTGGCAAGATTCAGTTTCTCCCCGATAAAAGGACATTGAAATGGTGTTGAGCACATGATTGAATATCCTCGAAGGACCATAGTTATGGGTTTATTCTATCCCGAGGAATCCAAGACAAAATTGATTGATTACGCAGATGCAGAATATTTATCTGATCCGCATAAAGCTCTATCTCAAGCACGCTATGTGTTTGCATGTGGAGGCACAATAATATCCTGGGGATCAATGAAGCAAATGTTGCTC
This sequence comes from Solanum lycopersicum, assembly GCF_036512215.1. Lineage (NCBI taxonomy): Eukaryota > Viridiplantae > Streptophyta > Magnoliopsida > Solanales > Solanaceae > Solanum > Solanum lycopersicum. The sequence continues at coordinate 52,250,569 of NC_090801.1, read as the reverse complement.
TGCAAAAATAAAAGTCCTCCATGAAGCAAGTCAAAAGTGCGTCTGGTTGAGATAAATGACACACCATATTCAAGAAATGTGTGGTTTTTCTTTTAAAAAGGAATATACCAACCACAATGTATGAAGATTGGAGACATCATCACAAGAAATTAAGTGATGTTTTAATCAGGGGGAGTACAATACGTGTTGCACTCTTTTTCCCTTGATCGAGGTTTTTTCCCACTGGGTTTTCCTGGCAAGGTTTTTAATGAGGCAACAAATGGTGCGTATGGTGCGTATCAAAAGATATGTGTACTCTTTTTCCTTCACTAGAATTTTTTCCCACAGGGTTTTTCCTAGTAGGGTTTTAACGAGGCACATTATCTATGGACATCCAAGGGGGAGAGTTATAAATTCATTGAATGAGTGGATAGTCCATAAGGTTGGTACATGAACAACCATTCATATTCACTAGGTTACATGAACCTTTTTGGATAAGAATGTATCTTTTTGTTATGATACTTAATATGGTGACCTTTGGAGTGATTTCTCACTCTATAAATAGGGTTGTTCATTCACTATTGTAATATAGATACATATGAGATTTGCATACACTTGAATAAGAAGAAAGTCTTATCTTCCATCTTACTCCTCTTGTCTTCATCTCTTTATATTTATATTGCCATGAGCTTGATTTTATAACAAAATTTAAATTTTATCGATCAAAAATTTGATTTTCTATCTTATAATTAATTCACTCTTCCATTTTTCCTATCCCCAATTTCTTTTTCTTTTTCCCGAAAAAAAAAGTATAGCTGCTTCAAAAAATTGAAAGGAAGTTTAGCATGGCATATTATGGGCTAATAATTGGACCAAAATAACCTAACTTTTTGAATTTTGATCAGGCTGGACGTGATTTTTGAAATTAGATTGATTGCCATGGAAATTTTGGTTGTGCATTTAATTTAGATTTATTAAGTTGTATTTTTTATAAACATAAAAAAATTATAAGAAGTGTAAACTATTAAAATATTCATAATTCTTATACAATCTTATCAAATGGACGAATCATTGTTCAAAAATAAAATATCAGAATATTTTAACGTGCCACGTTAATAAATTGCATATCTCCATGTTCCTTTTATAATTAAATGTTTGTGATTACACATAATCTTATAACAATCCACTAGTCAACAATAGTAGTAACTAGTTATTATCCAATATAATTTTTTCACATGGTACGCGCTATATCTTCACACCATACGTGCAGTATCTTCCTGGAGAGTATGAATTGTTTTTGTAAAATTTAAAAAGATGGGAGTTTTTTTTTTGAGAAAAAAAATTATAGGTCAAGTTTTACATTTAAAAATAAATTGAAATCATGATCTAAAATTTCAAAATATGCATTTTATTTTAAGATTTGAAATCATGATCTGAAATTATATGTCTTTTGAAATCATGATTTCATATCGATTGCATGTCCACGTGTGCCTTGAGATAAACCCGGTAGCTCAATTTTTTTACAATTAGCATTGTATTCCATACCGCATGTCCGTTGTTATTTGAAATCATGAATTATATCACATGTTACTGAATTTATCTCTTAATATGTTTATTGAATACTTAAAGAAAACCTCACTGAACCCAATTTATTCATGTTAACATACTTAGTTACACGTTGACATATAACACAGTACTTAGCATAGCTTTTTAATAATAGTGATTGAACCTGGAACACACTTTTCTAATCTCCCCATCAGTGCCAGTCTTAACTTCAATGCTACTCATTTTAATCATAGCTTGTTTAAAGTTATAATTGAATCTTAACCCCAACAGTCCCCTTATACTCCCTGCATATTTATCTACAACATCTTTTGTTGAAGAGTCACCAAACAACCTCTGATCTGACTCAAGAATCCCATTTCCATTTCTAATATTCTTGAAAAAACTCACATCAAAATTCAACTGGCTGTCTTTGTCTAAATCAACCTTCTTCGATCCATCACCATCTTTCGGACACATAGTCTTAAGTTGTGTTAAGAATTGTTGGTCTATGCTTGGATCTGCATTTCCTGTTTTTGTAAAGTTGTATAGTCGATAACTAACGAATCTGCAATCCGTTTGTCCAATTGTATGTGCCCCTACATGTACATATTTTCAACAAAATGGAAAGTTTAGACAACTGTTAGTTTTTTTTTTAGACTGACGACAACAAAGGAATTAAAAGAGTGTCATATAAATTAGGACAGAGAGAATATAGTATGTTGAAGAATGAAGATTTACCAACAAGGGTGACGAGATCATGATCATCGAGGCCTTTAGCTGCAAACTTGCTCCTCTGGACCTCAACTGTGTCAAATGGTGAAGGTAAGTTCATTGCTTCTGAGGATGAAGAGTTTCTACCATCTCTTCTACCAGTAGGTACTCCCCAGCTTGGACCTCCAACCTATCAACAACATCAAATATTAACATATAGTTTTGCCAAAACATGCAAATTGTACGTCACAATCGCTCTATTATGAAAATTTCAAAGAGTCAGAGCAACATAGGTAGGTTAATTGGTTAATAATTTGTGAAAGTAAAAGTTATTGTGTAGTTAGTTACCAAGTCTACTGCATCACGAGCTGCTAAAGCTAGGATATCAGCACAAGAGACAACGCCAAGGCATGAAGCTTCAAGCTTTGATTTTGCATCATCAATCACTTCAAATCCTCTCAGTCCCGTATTAGTCACTGCATTTCTTTCAGCTGAGCTTCCAGATATCAAAACAGAACCATCACAACCCTGAAAAATAAATTGCGTTAAAAGAATGGTCTCACATCGGTGGTTAATGAGATGAGTGAACTCTTTGTAAGGCTTGGACAATCCTCCTCACTTAGAGCTTAGCTTTTAGGGGCGAGTTAGGCCTAAAACTAATTTCACATCGATAGTTAATGAGATGGGTGAACTTCTTATAACGCTTGGACAATCCTCCTGTCTTTAGGCTTAAAAGCTAAGTTCACAAATTGTATATGTTGTCATCAAAGAAAATTATAGAGGAAATTAGTAACTAGTGAAACTTAGCTTTTAAAACAAATACAGGATTTGTGCTAAATTGAGAGTTTTGCTTATAGGTTGAAAATTTTGGCTCAAATCTTAGTATTTATATTTAAGAATCCACGTGACATGTATACATAATTTATCAAGAATTTAATAAACTGTATTTTAATTCAGAACGCATAAACTCAAAATTCTAATTCTGTATAGTATGTAAGACTGGAAATTAAGGAGAGTTACCCGAACAAAGCAATCATGAAAATGAAGCCTGAGTAAACCAGCAGCAATTGTAGGATCTTTATCAAACTCTGCTTGAACTGTTGACTTCACTATGGACTCTGCATTTGGGCATGAAGATGAATAAAACCCTGTTTTTAGTCCTCCCTGACCGAGGACAGGAAAAACAATTGATACTATCAAAAGAAAAACCAAACACAAATTCTCCATCTTCCTCAGTGTGTTACAAAATTGATGGCTCACTATACTACTATTTTTATACAAGAGCATGCTTATTTTTTAAATATCAATTGGGAATTACCTCCACTGCTTTTTCTTCAGTGGAAGTTAGCGTATTCATACGATAAAATAATTGTAAAATTAGATTTTACGCTTAACTCACCCTTCAAAAGCTAATTTAAAGGGAAGAGTATCATCTAAGTCTTACAAGGATTCCATCAATCTCATTATCTATCAATGTGGAACTTTTTTCATTTTGAATAATACTACAAACAAAAATAGTACATTGGCAATGGATAGATTCTGAAACTTGTTGAGGATATAATTAAATAATAAGAATGTGTTATTTCTAACAGTTTAAGCTTTTAAATACGATGGTTACACACTTTAACATGATATCAGAGCAAATAGATGTCTTGAGATCGAATCTCACCGCCATGCATATTAAAAAACATTTCCACTTTAGCAATTGAATTAGGACAAAAATTCGTAACTAATTGCAGTTTTTTTAATGGTTATGTAAGATTAAGTGGATAGCACGTAGGAGCCAACTGCTATAAATTTCGACTTCAGTTTGGTTTAAATTTTAGTGAACTTTTTACATATATAGAATCATGTTAATGGAGTCTTACTCTCTGCTTTATAACTTTTAACATTCTTCTTTTAGTCTCCGTTTTTCATCTCGTTCACATTGCTTTTCCTAAATTTTTATGATCTTGAGGTCGAACAATAGATGTCCTTTTGTTTTCCGATGTATGATTAATCTCGTATTGAGATTCCAATTTATTTAAATTCACAATCGTGTTAAACACATTTTAAGAAAAAAAGTACTATCTAACTTTTATATTTAAAGCTCGAAATCAATCTCTGTTACTTGTAAACGGTCAACCATAATGCTCAGAAATTATTTAAAACAAAATTATCGACATATAGTGTATATATTTAAAAGAGGCAGTACATTTTGGAGCACCAAGTATATTTGTTTTTGGAACATAATTGATAGTTGAGTGCGAGCTAGCTTAACTATGCACCACAACATTTAAGGAACGTGAAATTATCAGAAAGCACGGGGATAATTAATTATAATTAAGTTTTAAATATTTGATTGCAGAAAGAAAATATAATGGGATCTGACTATACGATCACCTCAACTGATGTTGAAGGTATTTATTAACAGAATTAGAGATGAATGAAAGAAAGTTAATGCAATTATACTACTATATCATGATTTTCCCATTATATACTCTCCCTTTTTAATATATTTGTTTTATTTTTTTGTTTAGTTTATTTCAAATTTTTTTTTGGTAATTTTTTAATTTTAAATTATATTCTACACTCTCTATCCTGATACATTTTCCCTTTTAATCAGTAAATAAAATGATATATTTTCTTACTTAGACAAATGATTAGCGACTTTTTATGATCGATGAAATAATTTATTACCTTATAAATAGTCAAAAGGGTGTTTAGACCATTATTTTAAAATTCTTCTCATTTAAAATTTTTAATTAAGTCAAATAACGACATAAATTCAATAGAAATTTTTCAAAATGTCAATATTTTAGCATTTAAGAGGGCTCATTAGCAACACTTTCAATATATAGTAATAATGTCAAATTTTAGTTTGTTAGGTACCTTATTTATGTTTTTATTATTTGTTTTTATTTAAAAAATATAATTATTTTAATAACAAAAGGGAGAAAATCAACGGAGAGAATATTTTAAAAAAAAAGTAAGGATCCTTAATTTTCTCATCAGTTACATTTTCAAATAAAATTTAAATTTTATTCTTTTTTCTCTCCAGATTTTTTACCTTTTTAAAATTATATTCATTTCACAATATATTCTATTTATATTTATTATAGTTTTTTATTAGTTTGTATTCATTCCAATAGGTATGTCGAATTTATCTATATAGTCATTTAAGAAATATATTTGTATTTTCATATATTTTTTTCCCTATATAGTTAATTTTTCATCAAAAATCTTGAACGTATTCATTTCAATATGTATTTTATTTGTATTTCTATTTATTCTAGTTTTTATTTAGAATTTTGTATAATAATATATAAAATACAAAAAATTAGTATGATGAAAAAGTGAATGAAATATAAAATTGAAAAAGAATAATTGAATATTTGGTGTACTCATTCTTAAATAAAATACATAACTAGTTCACATACCTTTAGAATAAATACAAATTAGAAAAAAATGTCAAATTCAAAAACAATGCAACATAATTTTTGAATGAATACAACTGTTAATTGTAAAAATACATACTGACTAAAATAGTATCAAAATTCAATATATACTTTCAAATTTATGAATACAAAAAACAATAAAACTATGAAATACAAAAATAAATACTAAGTGTGGTACATTGACATAACTATAAAAAAAATATAATACAAAATGAATTAAATATATGAAATACGATTCCAAATTTATGGATATAAAATACAATAAAATAATGAAATACAAAAATACATATGTCATGTAAAACAACAACAAAATTCAATATACACTTCCAAATCTATGAATACAAAAAACATCAAAACTATGAAATATACACAATCAAACTCATATAATGTGTTATATTGACATAACTAACACAAAAAAAAAATAGAACACAAAATACAATAAATATATGAAATACAAAAATTAATACTAACTATAACACAATAAAAATTCCATATACACTTCCAAATGCATTGTAACATGAATTTTTTTTTAGTCTTAAAAATTACTAAACAAATTAAACTAACATGCAAGACACAGAACATGTAAAAAAAAAAAAACCTCTTCTCCAACAAATTGGTCTTCTTCAACTTCATGGTTATGAATTTGTGTGGGATTTTGCACATCAACGGATTCAGACATTTTTCTCCGTCATATATCCTCCTTAGAAGCGGAACCTACATTGTTGTTTAATTCTTGAGTGAAAAAAAATGATGGAAAATCAGAAGAACTTTGATTATTTTGTCTAATAACTCTAGTAACTCTCTTGAAAACGTCAATTTAAAAGAAAATTATGTAGTCTCAAACCCTAAAAAATATTTTAAAGACAACAACAAAATTAAAAAAAAAAACACTAAAATCAGTAAGTAAATAAATAAGGAATCTGAAAAACATAATACCCAAATCATTGTTAATCTTCAAATTAAATCTTGCAACGAAATTAAATGAGAATAGTAGAAAATATTAATATATTGAATAGAAAATCTGTAGAATTGATTTGGAAGAATGTTAGAGAGAAAAATTAAAAGAAGAATAAGAAAAAATAGAAAAATCTGAAAATTTGATTTGGAAGAAAGTAAGAAACAGAAATTGATAAACTTAAGAAAAGAAAGAAAAAAATTAAAATGACATTAATATTTATCCAATTACATAAATATAGGAAAATGTGTAATCTATGAGAGAGAAAATATTAATAATATCATAATAATTATTTATTTTCAAAATAATGACATTTTTTACATGTTTACTAATATTATTAAAGTATGAATATTATCACTAAATAAGTTGGTTTTTTTGACTAGTTAGCTAAATTTTCCTAAATTCAAACGAAAGGAGATAATATTTAGGAAGTACGTTTAGACATTGGACCTAATTGGCAAACCCAACAAGTACGATTTACTGGATAATGGGCCATTGCTAGCTTTTCATTCCTGCGTTGCTTTGAGTGGGCCCGGCCCAAAGGCAAATTCTGATAAAGATGGACTGGACCTGGATCTGGGCTTGCCAAATTCTTATGTAAACGAACTTCAACAATAAAAACAAGTAGAAAACTACTTGGATGCTTACGTTCCTTTTAATAAATAATTATTGATTTTAGTAATATTTTTTATTTATTATCATTTATAGTAATACTATATAAATCGGCAATATATTAAAAGTGAATTATGTATGTAATATATATGTATTATAATTATATAAAGTATATTATGCTTGTTTGTTAAGAAGTTGACACATTATATTATAAGTGTATAAAAATGTGTGACAAATGTATTATTCATCAATAAAACTTGTAGTGTATGTCAATAATAAATTGTTCTTTGTAATATGTATTAAAACTATATTATAAATGTATTAAAAGCAGTCGAGTGAAAAGAAAATGTTATTGCTCTAAATGGTAAAATTTTTTTAATATACTATATTTTTGTTAGTTTCCTTCGGAAAGTTTTTGGAATATATAAAAAAAAACTCAAAATAAGTCAAAAATGACTTGATATAAGTAAGGAAGTGTTTGACGAGGTTAAAAATAACTTAATATATTAAAAATAACTCAAATAAGTAAGAAAATCAAAAATAAAAGTGATTTCAATTTGATTTTTTATTTTTTCTATAAAATTACTTTTTTTAATAGTCAATCGAAGTGGTATCTTAATTTATAAGTTAATTTTCGATTGGTGTTAGGAACACATCCACAAAAATTAAATTTCAATAAATAGCCGACTAGATTCACTGAAATTATATGTATTTTATACACATGTCAACTATTTTAAGTTTTAGTTATTGTGTGACCGGCTATTTAGGTTAATTTTTCAATTAAAAAAATACTTGAAAAGATCAAATTAGCTAAAATTGTATTGAAACCATTTGCAAATAATATATTTAGTGTAGTTTCACGAGTTAAATTTGAAAATAGTGATATATATAAAAATTCGTTTTCGATAGATACTTTATTCAGATAAAGCATTTTAAAGTAAGTATAAAAAGGGAACACAATCGTTAAGAGAAACCATCATGTAAATAATGTAGAACAAAGCAATATTGATAACAAATTACATGATTAAATCGAAGCAAATTAAATAACATGTAATCAAATATTACAAAGTAATAGGAGAGTGATACTAGAAATATTTAAAAGAAAAATTAGGTAATATAGCTTGACTATGTACCAACCTTGTACTCTAATCCATAAGGTTTATACCTTCATATCTAGAGTTTAATCCTAGATAAGCTTAAGATTTACATCGAGGGAAGCTTATTCCAAAGTATATTAACTGATCTCACATGCAGATCGAGAATTTTTTTCATTCAGAATTTTCGAAAATAAAAGTATAGATGTGTGATAAAGACAATAAAACACAAATCCAACGAAATAGTAATATATAGTTTATAGGTGCAAAATGTTAGTTCTTTTTAATCGAAACTAAAAAAAATAAAATGTTTACAATGTGATTCAGACATTGAACGCAAGGATCAACTTTAAAGGAGTCTACCACTATGCTATAACTTGCTTCTTGTTCACGAGAGGTTCAAATTTAATAATCCACATAAAAATTAAAAAAATTTACTCTATATATTATGTAATTTTTTTTAAGGGATCCGATGAACCTCTGAAAATCACGTGAATCCGTCCTTATATATATATATATATATAAACATTTTATATATATACACACGTATTGTCCAATTGAGTAGCATGAGAATCAAAATTAACGGAGGTTGACGTGGCCACCTTCTCCACCTCATCATTTCATTATAAGATACAAATCTCTTGTATTGTTCAAAACATGGAAATTTTCAAAATTAAACATTGGATTATGATTCCCAAAACTCAAATCCTAACAGAGTCAAGTTTGGGTGAACGTTGACTATCTCCGTTTGTTGAACAATTTACAACTTTGAAGGTTTATTCGGACATGTATTTTCTTGAATAAATAAATAAATTATTGGAAATAGTTATATCTTTATAGTACCATTTTGCCTAAATATTACCAAGAAGTTTAGTACTATTATATATATATATATATATATATATATATATATATATATATATATATATATGTAAATACAAACTTAAACCAAAAAATTATATTTGTGTAAATTAATTCACTTAATATATTTTGAGAGTTTATTGAAAATTCAGTAAACTGTGTTTAGAATTTATAACTTACAAACTTAAAATTTCAGATAAACCTCTAAGGCAAGGGCATGTAGCTGAAAGACGGATTTTTCTACACAATTATTAATTGTTAATTTGAAGTTTGAAGTTTTTTAGTTTTGATTTATTAAGTCATATTTTTTTCATAAATATAAAAATCTCACGAGTTATAAAAATTATCAAAAAATAAAAGAATTCTTAAATAATCTTACCTTGTGAGCAAATCATAGTTCATAATCAAGAATCAAGATAGGAAAAATATTCTAAGACGTTGTTTTGATAAATCACATATCTTCATGTATATTTTATAAATAATTGTTTTTCGTTACTACTCTCAAAAGCTTTCACATGTTTATTCACTTAGCGACTCAAATTCACAATATTGTTTAGATAAGTTAATATTTAAAAACATGCTCCCAAATCACATGTCCAAACTCCAAACGTTAATTTAAAATCATGAATATATCCAAACGCCTACCCAAAAAAAAGGCCCAAAGAAGAGAATTCCCAAAATGGAAGAGTAATTATCACATTCATTTTTTTTTTGTTATATAAGTAGACATAATACATACATATAATAAAGAAAGGAAGTAGGTCATATAACCCAAGAAAGAATGAAACAGAAAAATTAATGAGGTTCAGTAGAAGGAAATATAATGATAATAAGTTGCAGCAGATTTGTTTGTCAGCTTCTCAAATTGGTGAATGAATCAATAAATAGATGAATGAATGAATGAGGAAAGTGATGTATCAACAAATTCAGTACAAGTTTTTTTTCTCCCCAAAAATTGCACTCACCATCACCTTTCTACTTGCTTTTTGTTTTTATTTCTTCTAAAAAGCTAAAATGTAAAAAAATAGAGTAACAAGAATGTATAATGTTACTCATTATAACAAATTACTATTACTAGTTTGAATTTTAAAAAAGCGATTATACCTGTTAGTTCATCTAAAAGATATTTACACGCTAAGTCTTATTAAAATATAAAGTTTTTAATTTAGAAAAATAAGATATATTTGATGTTATAAAGCTCTTTACGTTAACTATTTATATAACTTAAAAAATCTTGAACATTAACCATGCATGTTTTCTATCTCAACAGCTTTTAAGTCGAACACATGTAAAAAGGAATAAAAATTTCTAATTTTGGAGAGCCTCATTATTTATTCACATTGAAATTTTTAAAAAAAAGAATAAATTCGACCATACATTTTAACTCATTCATCTTGATATTTTGATGATGATTCCTTTTTCCACTTCACTTTCCTCCTCCCTCTGTTTGTCCACTGTTTTCACCAATGTCCAAAGTGACCGCACCCTTTCTTCGATTAAACAATTTTATTTTATGAGGCGATGATGCTTTTAATAATATTTTTTATTTTCATGCGTTTAAACTAAAAATGATGAAATTTTAACTATCTCAAATTAATTAAAAAACACATTTTGTGCTCTTTTTTTTTACCATGTTTTAATTTTTTCAATCACATGACATGTTTAATATAATGTGACAAACAAAATCGAAGCCAGTATATACTTATAATATCATATAAATGTCCTGTTGAGTGGTGACAGTAAAAGTAAAGAAACATTATTCCATATGTTCAAGAAGGAAAATAATTAACCCACTCTCATTAATCTCTCTGAAATATTTTCAGTATAAATCAGGAATCTAACAAGTCTCTGATATTGTCTGCTCTATCCTTATGAATTCTCAACCAAATACAGGTTCTTTGGAAGCAACAAAAGAACATATTTTTCAACTTTTCCTTAGGTTATCAAAAATATTTTTGACGATTTTACATACTATACAACTTCTAAAAATAATTAGGGAAAATGCACAAGTATCCACTCAACCCATGCTCGAAATTCTAGAGATACACTTATACCATTCTAAGGTCCTATTATCCCTAAACTTATTTTATAAGTAATTTTCTATCTCTTTTCGATCTACGTGGCACTAGTTTGAAAAAAAAATCAATCAATGTTGGGCCCACAAGATAGTGCAACATAGGTCGGAAAGGGGTTGAAAATTATTAATAAAATAAGTTGAGGGGGTAATAGGACTTTAATATAATAGAAGTATGTCTCTAAGATTTCGAGCATAGGTTGAGGGGGTACTTGTGCATTATTCCAAATAATTATTTTAAGAAAATTACATAAATACAACTTATTTCAACATTTTAACTTCTTAATTATTGTATACAACTATTAATTTCATTTCTTCCAGAGGCTTCAGATTCAAGTTATGGATACGAAAAAGTCATTGCTATGAAAAAATGCTTGCTAGAAAGCGTTACTTTCGGAACAATATGCATCCAAACAAATTGAGCTTTAATCACTGCAACAAAAGCAATTTTTAGCGGTAATAAATAAACATATTAATAAAGAGTGATGAAGTTTTTACCAATATTAGTTAAGTGTCATTAGATCCAATGTAGCTAAAAGTTTTAGGAACATATACAAAAAGTGTTAATAACTACTAAAATATATATTTAATTATAATTAAGCTATTCTTAATATTTAATTGTCGCTAACGGTTATTTTTTAGATAGTGAATGCGGGTGCTCTATTACTGTGCGCCTCGCTGTTATGGCCGGTGAATGAACGGGAAAGGATGGAAACATGGTAATTGAGAGCAAAGATGTGTATGTAATTAGTAATTTTAAAACTTAAAAGAAAATTTTATTAACTCTAGAAGTTTATTAGTGTCATGTAATTTGGGATCGAGGATGTAAACTAAAATATTTGAAAATTAAGTTTAAAATATTATAAATCAATAATTAACATTTAATAATCATATAAGAAAATTTGATTAACTTTCTAAATTCCATCAATGTTACATAAATTGAACAAAAAGAAGTACATGATTGTGATATATAGAGCCATATATTGAGGCCATGTTGATACAAACTCCTATGTCTAATATATATACATATACTAGAGTTTTGAATTTAAAATTTTAAGCACATTTAAAATCTTGATTGTTAATTTAATTTCTAGATCCGTGAATTAGAATTAGTCAAATCGATATGGTTAGGATAACATGCATGATACTAATTACTAATACATAAACAAACAATTGGCTACGCAAGCATGGAAATTTTGGGCATGTCCATGTCAGACACTTACATGCCGATGTCATATTTGTATAGGCTAATTTTATCGTTTCTATAAGAATATAATAATGATCATATGGAGATAAATATTTTTTTTGTGTGTTTTTATTTGTCATTTACGTTTTTTTAAAATTAATTTGACTAATTTTCAAAGTTATAGATTACATTAGTTTGATATTTTAAACAAAAAAAATATACGAAAAGTATTATAAATCGCAATTTTTTACATATCAATATGATTAAAAAATATATTGTAAAATGTTAATTAAAGTTTTTATAGTTTGACTCTAAAAATGAAAAGTATAACGATTAATAGTGGACGAAGGAAATAGTAAATATGTTTGCTTGTGCCAATGTTGGGTATCGTAGTTGAAAAGGCAAGACAAGTTAAGAGTATATTATATATTCCACTATCTTTTAAATTCAGAAGCGAAGCAAAATTCCAAGGAGGTATTAGTGCAGAATTTCCAAATATTCATCCTTTCACATGTATTAAATTCTATTTTTGTTTTGGTGAAAATTAGTTCAAATATTTCGTTTTGTTAAAAGAATGCATTATTGTACATATTGTAGTTCTATATAATTTTAAATAGGTCTATATCAGACAAGCACAATTCATGTTCTTCAAACCTTGAGATTCGTAAGGATTTCTTGAAGAATACTTTGTCCTGGATCCTTGATCCTAGCTTCTCCCCATATATAAAAATGTGTGTGCATATAATTCTTATTAGATATTTTTATTCACAAAGATATCAAGACATCAAGCATTATCGTTCTTAAAGTAATAATAAATTTTTTAAAATCTCATAAATTCATGAAATATTAACTAAGAAAGCAAAAGAACAAAGTAATCAAAATACAATCTTCCTCAATATCAAATTGAAATTTTGAAGTGTTTTTCTACGTTTTTAACGATCAAATAACGATTCAAGAATGTATACTCACATTCTTAATATTGCAAGTGAATCGACTAAATTAATATGTTGCACGTAACATGATAAGGTATATGTCAAATAATCCTTACTGAATATCTATGAAATGGTAGCGTTTCATGCATATGATGAGATTCTATAATAATTTGGTACTAACTCGCACTCAATACAAATTACGTGAATAACTCTCACCGTCTACATTTGTTTGGCAAGTTTATTAAAAATAGATATTCAAGATTAATTTTCAATTTAAACAATCAAGAAATAATTAGTATTTTTTTTAATTATGGCCTTAATGATAGTGTAGTTCAATTAAAAAATTATGTAAACTTTTGATATTTTTATATAATAGGATTATAATAGTCAAATTACACCTTATATTATATTTTGCTTGAGGGGTGTGTATGACCTTACTCTGACAAACAATTGTGGACGGAGAGAATATGTGTTAAAAGACATTTTTGGGTTACTTAATATTACACTTAGAGTGTGTTTGGTATGAAAATGTTTTCCAATTTTCTCATGTTTGGTTGGGGCAAAAGTTTTGGAAAATGTTTTCCAAATCAACTCATTTTCCTCAAAATTAAGGAAAATGACTTCCCTTCAAAAATTAAGGAAAACATTTTCCAAAACTCTCCTCCAATTTTAAATTATATTTTTTTTTGGAAAAACATAAATTTTAAAAAAATATTTTCAATTTCAAAATTTTATTTTTTCACCGATCTCTGACCACCCTCCCCCTCTACCCCCTCCCACCCCCCCACCCCCCCGCCCTTAACACCACCCCCTCCCAAAAAATTAATTTTACTTTTTAAAACTATTTTCAACTCCAAATTTTTATTTTTAAGCTCCTACCTCCCCCCCCCACCTCCCGGCCAGCCCCCTACCCACCCCTACCAACCCCAAAAAATTAATTTTATTTTTTAAAAATACTATCAACTTCAAATTTTTATTTTTTCATTCTTACCTCCTCCCTCTGTGCCCCCACCACCACCACCACCACCACTACCCCCCACCCCTTATCACCACCACCCAAAAAAAAATTTATTTTTAAAAAATATTTTCAATTTCATAAATTATTTTGTATTCTAGTAAAAATAAAAAATATTTCTCAAAAATATTTTTCATTCATAAATCAAACACTAAAAATCATTTCAAAAAAATATTTTTTACTCACCAACCAAACATGAGAAAATAAGTCCAAAATCTACTTGTTTTCCAGGAAAACATTTTCTAGGAAAACATTTTCCATGGAAAACATTTTCCTTCATACCAAACACACCCTTAATCACACAAGTCCTTAGAATCTATATTTTCCTTTTTCTAATTTAGTTTTGCTCCATATATTTGTTTGTTTTTGTTTTTATTACACTTTAGCCAATTGTTTGGTTTTTATTTTCGTACAAGATGATTTTTTATGTTCTATCATCTATATTTGAAATTTATCAATTTGATTAATTCGGATTCACAATCTAAAAAGTTCATTAGTTATGATTTTGTTAAAACTCCTAAATTATATTGCAGAGAACTTTACCTTCAAAAATTAAATTCTGAAAACCTAATTAGAAAAAGATGACCTTTTACTATTCCACCGTATCCCATATCTTTTTATTTTGAAACTTAAGAAGTCCAATACCCTTTTTATTAGAGAAAAAACCCTTGCTAAAATATTCAAATGATACATTTAATGTCAAGGAGTACAAAATCCGGAGGCCTAGTGATCGAGAATTAATATATATATATATATATATATATATATATGTATGAAAAAAATATATATCATAAAGTTTTCTATATATATAATATATTTTTTGACAAAAATATTTGATTGATCACCCTAAATTATATATATGAATACGCCACTCAACATTTTGTCAACATGAACAATACATCGTTAAAATTAATATTTCTTTTTGTCAATAGAATGATTTTGCAATAAAAGTTTAAGTGACCAAATTGCATGTGTATATTAATTATAGAGTCTAATAATTCGTCTAGAATAAATTTGTAGTAAAATTTTGCGTGATCAATTTTTAGTGTGTTAGTTTAGAATATAAAAAATATCAATTTATCTGTCGATAAAATTGATAATTATAATTACATGGTATATATAGTTTAGAGTTAAAAAGAAGCATCAATCATATACGCATATCATTAATGTTTCTTTCTTTCTTTATATGCTGAGTGCCATGCATGACCTTTGAATAAATAAATCAATTAATTAGATAGTTCATCCATGTATGTATTTAAATTCAAGGCAGAACTTATCGGTAGACACTTAAAACTAGTTTGATTTTTTTATAGATAATTTATGTAAGTTATATTTGAGGTATTGTGAAAAGCCTCAAAATAACAGTAAATACCTACTTCAGATTTTTAACATATCTACAAAATTTATTTAAGATACATAAATTAAAAGTTAAGTTGATTTATTTTGACTAAATTTAATTTCCTTAATTTTTTTCTATTATGTGAAGCTCATATCTATTTATTATAGTTAAGATATAAGTCTATTTACCAAAGACTTGACTATTAATATGTTTTTGGATCCAAAAATTAATATGTGTGAAGAAAAATTTATGTCTCTTTTCCTTTTTATGTATTTAGGCTCTGAGTTGATTCCTATAAATTGAGAGGAGTTCTTGCATTTCTAGACAACCAAAAAATCATTATGAAGTTAAAGCTATGGAAGGTGTTGTCATATATTTAGCGTTGTTCAGAAACCATATCAGCTTCATGTGTGTAAGGACCATTAATTTATTGTTTTTTTTTGTCTTTCAAAAAAAAAAATTTACATCGTATAGAATGGTTAATTAATTATTTTAAAAAATTTAAAACTTTTAAATCAAATAGATTTTAAGTTATTAATTTTTTTTATTTGAACTATGTACATAAATTTGAATTTCAAAATCAATTCAAATCGATCTTATCTGAACAATCACTTAAGAAGTGTGGATTGTAGGTAAAATATTGTTTGATTACAAATTCAAAATATTAAGATTAGATATTATTTCTAATCTTATTTTATTATTATTTCTATTACTTTCTAATTAAGATATTATTTTATATATAATTTCATTGATTAAATATCTAATATTCATAATTCTTTTTTAAATGTAATATAATATTTTTAAAAATATTTTTAATATATACTACATTAATCTCAAATTAATAGTATTTAAATTTTTTTCTAATTTTCATCAATAATAAAAATTTATTTTATTATTAATTTTTATTATAGAGAATGCACAAAATTAAAATTACAAGATGAATTTAATTCTAAAATACAATGCATGATATGATAACTTAAATACAAGATAATAATACAACATAACATAATAATTTAAATACAAGATAAAATATATTACATAACATAATAATTAATTGATCACAACAATAATTTAATAATCTGGTAGGTCATTTTCCAATCTAACAATATTCAAAAAAAAATAATTAGGATATCATTTCGAGAATTGTTGCGATTATGACTGCGATTGTGATTGTCGATTTCTTTTTTCAAGTATTCATTGTTGTTCTTGTTGCAGATAATCAGGAACATTTGGATCACTAATAGTTTCTAAATTTTTCATTTAAATTTTAGTTTCGTCCCTAAATTCCTTCGCTCTGATATATCTATCTAGTCTTTTGCTGTCCTTTAGTTTGGATTTAGCAAACTCTAATAACATCTTTCCAAGTGATTA
Source organism: Solanum lycopersicum (assembly GCF_036512215.1). Taxonomy (NCBI): domain Eukaryota; kingdom Viridiplantae; phylum Streptophyta; class Magnoliopsida; order Solanales; family Solanaceae; genus Solanum; species Solanum lycopersicum. The sequence continues at coordinate 52,233,458 of NC_090801.1, read as the reverse complement.
TTTTCAGTATCGAAAAGTTTCATAGCTGACGAAAGACCTTCATTTTTTTTTTATCTCTTTAATTTTGATTTCTTCACCCTAACAGGCAGTTTTGAAGAAGTGTGATGACCTGAAAAGTTCTCATTTAAATTAAGTGAAAAAAATGAAAATTTAGGAGATGATACTATAGGTGATATAGGACTTGGAGCCTCGGATTTCGATGTTTGCAAAGCAGAGCCTTGTCCTAAATGATCTACAATTATTCAAATATTCATGATCCTCATTCCCAAAAGAAGAAATATTTCGTGATGAAACAAGAATCGTGCCGAAAAGATGTTGAATGTGCATTCGAGTTTTGCAATCACGTTTTGCATTATTGCAGGACCGTCACGTTTTGGGAGAAAGAAACTGTTACATTATATTATGACTATATGTATTATACTGCACAACATGATAATTGACGATGAATGTGATCTCAATTCACCAATTCAAAATGGCGTAGAGGCTCCAACTCCAACTATAGAAATGGTGGTAGATGAAGAACAACCTTTGGCTAGACATAAAAAAAATTAAGGATAAAAATACTCTTTTTGAACTTTGTAATGCATTAATAGAGCATTTATAATAGCAACATAATGATTTTGAAAATTGAGTGTTCATGCAATTGTATGTTACTTTTATTTGAATTGATCCCCTAATGTATGTATTATATTACATTTTCTTGCAATTAATTTTTTTAAAATTTAGAATAAAATATAATTTTATATCACATTAAAATTAGTAAAGTAATTATTTGAGAAAAAAGAAATAAAAAATTTATATTATGAAATAAGGAAGTAAGAATGAAATAGATGACCTTTACTATTCGACCATATCTTTTTATTCTAAAACTTAAGAAGTCCAATAAATTTTTTATTATAGAAAAAGTATTTGTTAAAATATTCAAATGACACATTTAGGGGTCGTTTGGTAGGGAGTATTAGGAGAAATAATTTAAGTATTATGTGTGGTATTATTTAATATTATGTTTGATAGGAAATTTGGGTCTATGTATTATCAATCTAGGAATTAATTACCCACCCTACATGGTATTAGAGGGTGTCTAACTAATACCTTCCATTTGGTGGTATTAGCTCTAATACCATGGGATTATTCTAGGTACAGACAAAAATACCCCCTCAAATCCTTTTAATATTTTATTTATTTTTTTGGTTTATATTTTATATTTTATATTTATACTAATAAATTTATTTAAATAAATTAGCTTACAAATTTTATTATTTAAATATAATTTTTTGTTTCTAAAATATGAGTTATTTAATTTATTTATTATTAATATGAAATATTATAATCCGACTAATATGATAATGTTGATGTATGAATTTAAGAACAATTCATAAGTAAAATATTGTCTCTTAACGAAAGTCCATTAAACATTACACAAGTAGTCTAAAACAAGAGCATATATATACATACATAAAATATTTTATATATATATATATATATATAGTCATTTTATGCATTTCGATATAAAATTTATAAATTGTGTCTGTGTTTGTGTAAAGCGAGAGAAAAATGTATATCCAAATACAAATGCATATATTTTCGTCATATACACTTATAATACAAATCTTATTATACAAATTACAATGTATAAAAATATTTATGCAAAACTAAACAATTTGTATAAGAATAGATGTTTTTAGCAAATTATACAAATCAAAAGCTCCATACAAATAAAAAAATTATTGTGGAGCGCAATTATGCAACTATAGCTACAACATACAAATATAAATTTTATGCTTGTTATATGTGAAAGTTGCTCTATATATAATGTATCAATATTATATAAACATGTATATATGATGTATAATTATAGATACATATGCATATATACATTGTTTATACAATTATATACATTACAATCAACCTTCACATGATTTTAACATTTCTTTAACGGTTTATGATGGTTTTATCTTGTGGTAAAAGTTGTCAATATTTAGTATATCCTGTCAATAAAATTTTTAAAGTATCTTTATTCTTAGACATGAAAAGCTCCACTTAGGTAAGGAGCTTCAAATGATTTTGATACCTCTCAGTTGTTGTGTGGTAGCTAGCTCTATCTTGTGCTATTAAGTGATTGATTATTTCTTAGTGGTTCTTTGGATTATTATCTTACTACAATCATATATGATCAAGGACTTCGTATTATTTAGATTAATTGCATTGCTAATAATCCTCATCCAAGTTAACAAATTCATCTAGTTTTCCTAATTAATAGATATTTAGATAACCAACATCCTAAATTGCTTTTCCTTTTCTCCTTTACTTTAATCTGGGTCCAAAATTTTCCAAATAAATAAAAATTCAAAAACTAGTTGTTTGAACCTTATTAAATGTTTTAGCAATTTATTTTTGTCATTTCATTTTGTGTTTGAATTGGTACGACATGATTTATTTTTATCAAGTGCTTGATTCATTGTTTCCCACCTTATCTTGTGTTTGGATAAAATTTTACAAAAGCTTATTTTTAATTATACCCTTCAATTATTATGTTATTGAGTTTTTCGAAAAAATATTATTTTTTATGACCTTCTAGATATCTAGGAGAAAAACAATTTTGTTGTCACATTTGCTATGTTTTCACTGAATTATTTGAGGACAAATACTTGTCATCTTAACAAATTGATCACACGCAAAATGTCAATTTTCAATTTAAAAAAGATAATCATTTATTATTAAAACGAAAAGACAATAAACAATGTTAAAATTGAATAAATCATTTACATTTATACATAAAAATTGTAAGTTGTAGTTTTAATATGTATGTAATTTCTAAATGGCTCATAATACAAATAATTAAAAATCATATATTACTACTATCAAATGAAAAATATTAGTAATATATCCTATAATACCATGTAGGATGTATAACTTAGTTATACGTAAACTCACACATAAAATACCACCTCTTCTAATACCTCCTACCAAAAGACCTCTTTATTTATTTGTTGAACTTTTATTTTGACATTCTCAATTTCTTCCCTCTATTTCCGTGTAACTTCTTAAAAATTAAAAAGAAAATCCCTAGCAAAAGAAAAGATCTATATTGCATATTATTCTACGAAATGTCATTCAATTAAAATGCATGTTTTCATAGAAATGTCATTCAATGAAAATGTATGTTTTCATAGAAATACTTAATTTTGTTATTTGAAAACTTGAACAAACTTAGTTCTAGGACATCATGTACTAAATCATTGAGATTCTACGCAAGTATAGAAAGAGATTAAAGAAAGTCAGCTTACTTATAAATAGAATAAAATAAATAGGTCAAATCCACGAATAAAATTATTAAACTTTGATTTCTCAAAAAATAAAAAATAAAATTATAAGTTGATTTTTGAACAGCTATATCTTAGCTGTGTACATATGTGGTCAAAAAAGCACACAGCAACAAAGCAAGTATTTATGCGCTTTATCAATTGTCATATGTATGTAAAGACGTTCTACCTTACAACATTATTAAAATAATACCTTAATTATATAAATATTATTAATAGAAAGTTATTAGATATGTTTATTTTAAGCAATGATGACGAGCCAGATGATGAAATCACACATATATTTTAAATTTAATCTAGTACCATAAGTACTAGAATATCAATTTTTGGAAGTTTCGTATTCTACGTATCGTACCAAGAATGATTAAATTATTTTTGTACTATACTACTTAGGGATAAGGCAAAGGTTTTTGTCATATTAATCTTTTTTAAAAAAATTAAAAAAATTGATATCTAGAATCATTTTAGTTAAATTTAGTAAAACCAGTTTTGCCTATTATAATATACGTACTTCGAAGATTTAGGTTATGTCTCTCTCATCTCATCATGATAACAATTTCTTCTTTTGTGTGTCTTCGAGAAGTAATGACGATGGTGACAATTCGTTGACATTGAGTGATATTTCTTAGAATAATTCAGTAAAACAATATTATATCGATCGATGTATGTAATTTATAAAAGATTTTTATTATAGATAGGTTGATTATTTGGAGTATTAGACGTAGACCACATTGTATCCACATATATTTTATTTTTATATGCAACTTTATCATGAGTAATTAGCTCTCAGAACTTTACAATTTCAATCTACAGGTTTCTATTTTGGTAGAAAAATTGACTCAATTAATTAGAATTTTTTGACACAAATTTTAAATTAATCGAGTTTTAAAAATATTACTCTTTCGATTTAAAAAAGAATGATCTCATTTCCTTTTTAGTTTGTTTAAAAAAGAATAATCTCTTTTTTTTGGTAAAATTTTAACTTTAATTTTTTACGTGTCATATTTAAAATCATAAAATTAAAAATATTTTAATATATTTAATATAATTTTAATTTAGAAGTATGAAATTAAAATTTGTAATAGAACTTTTGAGCGTGAATGGTAAAATATGATTAATGTTGAACTTTTCTTTGTGATAAGTTATTTAGTTTATTAGTGTACGTCATATGTGCAAGAAAACAAAAAAGTGGGGTAGGTTGTACCGTGTTTCTGACAAACTCAAATCATTTTCATGGAAAAGAAATGGGCAATATAATAATGAGGCTTTTTTTACTCATTAAGGAAACAAGGTTCCAGTGAATGGTAGTAATAACATACTTTTGCTACATGTCAAAAAGAATGAGGACAAAAATAATGGAATAAAGTGAGAATTATGTATTGGTAAATAACAACATATAAGTCACAAGATAGACCACCAAAAAATTAAAAACATTTATTTAGTAGCTGTACTTGTGGATGGTATAAATTGGCAGCTTACATGAGTAAGAAATCTAGTTCAATATCTCTTCTTCAGTTAGCTTTGTACCAACTATATCCATAGAGTTGGAATCTCTCAAAAGCTTTTTTTTACCATCAAGATTAACCCTTGTAAATATTATATTACATTATAGTTTACATCACAACCCTCCTTCAGGTGCGTGCGGTTCGCTAACTCTCTTAGACGCAAAATATTCCATGCATCGATCGACTGTCTCGATAGAAAATTAATTGGATGGTCTGGTGAGAGAGTAGTTAAAGCCACTTTTGTGAGGCCAGTTTTGATGTCTTAATATCTGCTGAGGGAATCCTGATGATGCTGCAGCAGTTGCAAATAGGTGAGGAGGAGGAACAGTATTGCTTTGCCATTGTTGAGTATCTCTTCTATTGCTGCTGCTTGGAAACTGAACCTGTATCATCATAATTCTTAACAATTATAAATATATTTCTAGCTACATAAGGTTATCGTAGGATTAATAACCACCAAACTAGATTAACCTTCTAAAAAATTATTTTGGTTTTGGCGAATACTCAACAATTAAATACTGGACATATTTACTCCAGGATCTTTTACTAGAATACTCCACCAACGTAACTACTATTATATTATCAACGTGATATAACTCTTTCAAAGGAGGTAATCTTGTATTATTTTTTCAGAGTAGTTCCACGTATTACAGACATATACTTGTATCACTACCAAAAAAGCAAAAATAAGTGGTGGATTTTTTTTTAAAAAAAAATCATGGGAGAAATAGCTACAAACTAAATGATTTGATTGAGTAAACAAAAAAATTAACAAGTTAAAGTCATGTAAAATTGGTTACTCACTTGATAATTTGAGGAGGTGAATTGTGGTGGAATCATTTGGGAGTCACCAGCTCTCATATATTGGCCAAACCTTTGCATTTCATTGCTATTTGTCTTGAAGGATCCCGGAGAATGTAGGTGCGTTTGGCTAAAGAGTTGCAACGTTTCCGTCTCATTGTACACATTTCTTCTTCGCCCATACTCCATATCAAGTGGACTAGGTTGCTGCGAATAATCGAAACATTTCATCATGCATGTAATATTGTAAGGAGTAAGAAACTACAATCACGCTCCGAAGATATTAAGCTACAAAAGGTAAGTTTAACTTGTATACATAGAAAATGTAGAGATAAAATCCTTAATTTCACCAGATATTTCATTTGAATTCTGAGTATAGAAAAATTCTACGTACCTTGGGTTTCGACCCTTGGTGTCGCCAATCAACATCAAATTGGATAGAAGGATAATTTTGATTCTTATTAGTATCCTCCATTTCACGGCTGTTTTGCTTTGAGCTCGAACTACCTAAGCTTAAGTCAAGGCTGTGATCTGCTGCTTTATTACTACATTCTGAGAAACCACAATTAAAAATGTTTGTCAGAAAACTCTCTTCTTAAAAAAAAAAAGAAGGAACAAATACACAACTGTACCAGATGAATTAAGTTCATTTTCATAAATGCAAGGATCGAAGTTAGTGACTGCATCCTTGCCATTACATTTGATGGCAGCTTTATCATAAGCCCTATAAAAAGAATAAAAAAGACGATTTTTCAGCAATTGTAGTGCAAAAAAAATACAAAATAAATTCAACACCACACAAACCTGGCAGCTTCATTTTCAGTATCAAAGAGTCCCAAATAAACGTACCTATTCAAAAATATTTTTTCTTAGAAATTAATAGCCTACCAAGCTTAATGACATTTGGCAACAAAATAAATTGAGGATAAAATATTATACTTTTTGCCCAACAATTGACCCATTCTAGCTTCCCATCTACCACATTTGTGCAATGTCACCCCTCTATACTTAGAACTTCCCCTCGGAAAACCAGTACTTTGCCTCCTCAGTACATGAACAAATTCTTCCTTCGTTAAATTCTTCATCTACATCATACATATACAACAAACCAAAACCAATATTACAACACAAGGAAGAAGTAAATTCAAAATGTTTCATGTCAAAAAAATGTCTCTCCATTGGATATGGCTTAGGAAAATGGACCATAGAATCGTTTACAATTTCGAATGTATAAATGAGTTGTTAGAATCTAAAAATCTAACTCATTAAATTTAAATTCCGAACACTCAGGGTATAGAGTAAACAACTGTTGAAGATAAAAAGGAATCATTATTCTTTTTTAAAAAAGACAAGGGAGAGAGTGTAATTCACTAAAGTAGTTGTACTCCAGCTAGAAAAGCAAATAAAAAATATCATGAACCTACCTGTTTTAAATCTTCCTCATAATCTTCGAGGTTAAAGTTTATGTCCGCCTCCATTCCACGAAATTTTATTGCTGCCCGATCGTACGCACTGAGAAAACACATTTTTCAATCTTTCAATATACATGTGTTTTATTTTTAATTGTTTACGAAAAAACTAACAATGCTAAAGAGCTCACCGAGCAGCAGCATGTGCAGTATCAAATCCACCTACAAATTATAAAATCTGCGAAAATCAACATACTAAACTTTTTGCAACTTCAGCTCGGAAATAAATTTTAAAAAACCGTACCTAGATAAACTTGCTTTCCACAATCCCTGAGCGATCGTAAAAACCAAATGAATGAGTTTTAAAAGGAAGAAAAGAAAACGAACCATTAATCAATTAATAGAAACTGACCATATATGTGATTCCCAGCGGCCAGTTCTCCGATAAAAAGTAACACCGCGGTACTGTGAGCTTCTAGACCTTGGACCACGCCGGCTTTTTTTCATTGGCTGCACTTGTTGCGACAACTCACTACCCTTCCCCAATAGTGCTGGCGAATTAGCAGATGGCTCCGGTTGGTAGAATTTCACTCCAGCCCAATGGGCCCTTGGAAATCTACAAGATCTATCATTAAAATTGCCACTTCCGATTTCCGACTCATCAACCGGAAAAAACTGCCGGGTAACCGGCGGTTCACTCTCCGACGACAAGTTATCGTCGTTGTGATTGTTATTATTAGGTGGAGCAATCATAGAGAAGCCAAATATTTTACTAGGAATATTTTTCTTTTTCTTGCCTTTTAGTCCATTTTGTTCGAGAAATTCATCTTCTTCCTCTGAACCGTATAATTCCTCAACAGCTGATGAACTTGAATTTGAAATGGATCCAACACCTTTACCTTCTTCTGATTCATAGTCCTTTATATGATCTGGAGAGTTGTTTAGATTCCACATTTCTTTCTCTACAAGTCAAACAATAGTAAACAAAAGAGGATCGGAGAAACAATTTCAAGAGTTTTGTTTGCTTAGCTCTTTCATCTCAGCTAAAATTTGACCCTCACCTATAAATATTCTCTACTTTTTTTCTCTCTACTAAATACACATGTTGAGTTGAATCTGAACTATAATAATGAAATGGAGATTTTCCGTGAGTGTTGAAAGAAAATATAAGAACAAGAAAACAGATGACTTACAGAGAGAGATTAAGTTGTTACAAGAAAAGGTTAGAGAGAGAGTGTGTGTGTTTTCCATTCCTTTTTACTTCTCACTGACTCGATACTTCTTTTCAACAAAATACATAAAAGCTTTGGCTGTCTCGAATTCAAATTTTGAATATTATAATTTTTTTTAATAAAAAGTGTTCCCTTCTAATAAAATACCCATGAATTCAAAATAAATAAATTTTAACAACTATCCAACACCACGTGAAAAATTAAAACTATACAATATGTGATTCAATTCTAGGAAACAAAAGTATTTGGCCATAAAAGTTTGTAATTCAGTTTGTAGTTAGAATTCCAGAGTTTTATCCCAACTAACTGAAAAATAAAAACAACTCTAATTTGTATTGATAAATAATCAAACACAACTCAAAATTTCAAATATTATTTTTCATTATAAAACACAATGAATCACCTATTACATATCCATTTACGTTTGGTTATAAACTTTGAACTTTCTAAAAATAATTATAATCATATTATTAATACTATATAATTCTAATCAGAAATAAATAGCTGCCCAATACAGCGATAAAGTAGGCTAGGCGACTAGCTTAAATCCCCTATACTGAATTAGCCAACCACAACCGTTCGGACTTTACTTATATTAGCACAAAAATAGTGTGCTATAAGATAATTAATCTCATTTTTAAGGAGGATTAATTGTAATACTAACATTTTAAAAATGATTTATTAATAATATATATAAAAGTTTTCCCTATAAAAAAAAAAAAAGTTAAAGCTCCACCCACCCCTATATATATTTCTGTGTGGCTACTGGCTAGTGCCTATGACTTGCCAAACCATCTCACTAGTATCTCTTTATTCCCAAGTGACTGGTGAAAAGCACCAGTTTTCCCCTTCTTGTTAAGTCATTCATAAAATACTTTTTCTATATTTACATATCCTAAATACAGTTTTTTGTCTACTCATGAGGAAATTCGAAAAATCACACGCTGAATAGATAAAGTCTGAAAACTTGTTTTAAAAGGTTAAATTTATATTATTATTATTATTATACTATCAATCACTACATCGAATATGATTATTAATGTAATTAATAACTAAAAACAATAGTTTGTTTTTAACTCTCTCCGAAAATGCTCTCTTGATTATTCGAATTTATAACCTTATCGATGGAAGTGAAGGTGTTTAATAGCTATATTTTAGTACGTAATTAAAGTTTATAACAATCTTGAGTCTAATGATAAATAAATAATGATAATAAAAAATTTACTATTCTTTATTAAATATTATATTTATATTCGCTAAATGTTATTTTTGTTGTAGTGAATGCACGTAACTCAAAACACATTTGACTATGATTCACCATTTTTATTAAATGACATAGAATTGAGTAACATTCTATGTTTTTTTTTAAAAAAAAATCAACTTTTTTATGTTGAATCAACCACTTAAATCCTATATTTTGGGGTCTTCGTTTAATCACTCTCTCTATACTATTTAATGAAAGGAAAAGTGTGTGGCAGCAACTTTTAGTGATCTAAAAATCTATGTAATAGTAGTATTTAATTATTGGTTTCCTCGAGGAAGAAATATTGGTACAAAAAAGAAAAAGAATTATATATGGAGTATGTTGTTACAGCTAGCTTTTCCCTTATTTTAGTTTATATAAATATGTATGTAAAACTAGTACATTTTAACCAATAATGGAAAAAGACAGTACAAGTAAAACTTCTTTTATTAGCTACCTAGCATTCACTCCCCCACAAAGTCACTCAAATTACTTGCTTTTTACTGCTTTCATTCACCGCTTTTCTTGTTTACCTTTTGGGATGTTCGAAGGTATATATAACAAATCAAACTTTCATATACTTCTTTTTACGTTTTGCTCTTCCAACGTGTTATCTTAAAAGTGGAAATTGATAATATTTTTTGAAGTGATTTTTTAAAACAAATTTTATATGAATGTTTAAATTTATAGCGATGCAAGCTCCTCTTTATTTATTGATAATTTCTTATGTATATATTCTTAGTATGCATAAATTTTTTTATTAATTTTTTGTTTATTATTATGTCTCCACTTTTTCACCTTTGACCTTATTATTGATGTAGGAGCTCTAGAAAAAGAGTAGGATAGTAAATTGGGAAAATAGAGAAGGTTATTTTTGGAATAAGATGAATGTGAATGAGTTTGGATAGAGAAAAAGGAAAGTGGAATAATATGCCAAAAAGGAAATAGTTTCCAGAATAGTCGAATCGAAGAGTACATAAAAGGGCCCCACATATTGCTCTTGAAACACACCAATGGACAATACCTTTCTGACAATGTACCTCGTATTTAATAATAATAATAACGTCACACCATCCTCATCTTTCACCAAAATTATTATTTGTATAAATAGCAGAAGATTTAGAATTTCTCTTTTACAGAGTTTTAAAAATAAAAAAATACAAATATGGGATTGTTATATACTAATTACAAACTACAAAGAATTAAATAAGAGAAAGTTATAAGTTGCGCAGTTAACTTTCTTTTTAATCAAGGTGATTCAAAATATATATATATATAAAAATTGAAAAATGTAATTTTTTTTATTGAGAAGGTTTGAGTTTTATACGTTAATCCACTTCCGTACCCGTTCAAACGATTTTTTATTCGAGTGAGACCGAATGGAAGATTACGTATGATTCCGTTCCATCTGATCTTTTTGTAGTAAAAAAAATCAATGTTTTTATTTGGTTGATAGATAAATAAAACAACCATTTTAATAAAAATTAAACAAAAAAACTCTTATCTGGGCAAGCAAGCGTGTCACCAAATAGTTGACACTTGGCAAGGCAATGGGATAGATATGCTGAAAAAAATTACGAAATGCACTTTGTTTACAAGTTTGATTATAAACATCTTGTATATGATGCGTATCTTGAATGGTTAATAGTAACAACATGTTTTTGTGCAATTCAAATCATGTGATTTTTTATTTTTTAAATCTAATTGAATCTCAATGCGGTTACACAAGAAACAAAAACAAAAAACACTACTAAATATATATTGGACAAAATAATATTATAAACCTAGTCTAGAATTCCAAATTCTGAAAATGATAAAAGTTAACTTGAAGTTTAACCCAAATTGTCATGACATTTTGTGCAAATGTATATAGTACAAGAAAGTGTTAAATAAGCTAATTAGTTCTTTTCTTGTTTGATGGGAATTCTTAGAAATAGAAAGAAAAAACGCTTGCAATAATAAACCTCAAGGTTTTTTGGTATATATTAGCTGGAGAAATGGACCCGTTATGTCTACTGATTTGTGTTTCACTTCCAAAATTAGTCATCAAACTATAAAAGTTATTCTTTTTCTTTTTTTCTGTATGTAGCTTTGCTGAACTTATATATTAAAGGGTAAAATAAAGTTAGCCTGATTGTGCTCATTGTGTCACCTATATATATATATATATATTTGGAGTCCAAAGGTATAAAGAGCGAAAATAATTGTCAAAATTTCAATGGGGTACATCAATTTATTTTTTAACCAAAAGGGCATTCGAACTTTTTTCACTTTTACAAGAATATCGTTGCCTATCCTATAGTTTGTTCAAAAGGTATAAGAACCAAGGGACAAAAAAAATACTATCCTATAGCTCCGGTCATCCTGTCTGATATGTATCGAGCCCTGGGAAAATGCAAAGAGGGGCATCGATACTTCCAAGGATGCAAATTGCTCCATTAGTGGTGGATCCTTAGCCATTTAGGCAAAAGGTGCTGAAACTCTGGCGTTGTATATTTTTGACAACAAGGACACGCTTAAAGATTTGAATGACATGTTGTATTGAGCGAATATGGACAATCAGAGAATAAGGGAGAGATGGACTCAGATTTTCTCCGAATTGAAAGATTATCTAGGACACGTATAAACCAAATGGACCTAAGACCTAAAATAAATTCGACTCAAATACTGGTCTAGGCGAACATGATCCGATTTGGCCCAACGTCTCTCTCTATCTCTATCTCTCTCTTGCTTCTGTATGTTTACTTGCCTTTATTTGTCGCTAGTTTAAAGTTAGAAAACTTCAAATCCCTGCAAACATCTTAAAAGTTTTGTCGACTTAGAAAATTAATTTCAAAAGGACTTAAAAAAGAACAAGTCTGCAATAAATTTTTTTACTTAGATACTTCACTTTCAAATAACTCCTAATAAATCTCATACTAAAAGGCAAGGTCATTTTAGCCAAATTAAGTTAATTATCGAATAGCCATATTAGTGGATATTTTAGGTGTCTAACACCTTTCTAAAATATAAACGGGAATTCCCGAACCCTTTTAAATATTTTCAAAAATAATTTTATCTGTTAAGTCTTTTGGAAACACAAATTTTCTTGATTTTTCTTCAAAAATTAAGTGGCGACTATAAAAAAGTCAAAAATTCTTATGAAAAATGTTTTTTTTAGAATAAACATTGCCAAAAACGCTATTGGCAAAAGCGATTTTTTAAAATATATATATATATATATATATATATATATATATATATATATATATATATATTGACAAAATCGTTGATCATTCAGTGATTTTGAAAACAAAATCGTTATGTCGATAGCGATTTTACCCTTTTGACTAGAAAAGAAATTGATGTATCCATTTATAATTTTTGACTTTTTTTTTATATTTCGTATTCGAAATATTTGTATCAAAGAAAAAACAAACACAAGGGTATAGGGAGGAAGAATTCACACGAAAAAAAGTATTTTAAAGCTCTTGTAAATTGAAAAAACATCCTTATACCAAAAGTTTACTTATGAAATTACATCTTTGAAATAAAAGTCATTTTTTAAAAACATAATTGAAAAGTGACTAGTAAACCCCTGTATCTAGGATAGTTTGGCATGGTTCGATTATTTTAGAATTTATTTCGATATTTTGTAATATAATAGTAGTTTGTTAATCATAATTTGTTCGACTTCCAATTACATATACATATTTATTAAAATATTATAATTTTAATATTTTTAAAAATGTCTCAATCAAATTTCAATAACAACATAATTTGAAAAAATTCAATCACGGTCAAGTATCAATGTTGCAGATTCTAAATAAACATTAACAAAATTTAAGCGTAATTCTATATAATTTTACATCAAAAAATTCATTCACTAATAGCTAAAATCTAACTTAATATATATAGCTACATGAGAATTGAAATACTATCCAAATAACTTGTTACACTTTTCAAATAGAAGTGAAAATTACTTTTTGGATCACTTTGGAAAAGTTACATTAAAAGTGTAGAAAAAGATATAAAACGACATCTGAAGTTGTCTCAAATTTTTAAAAAGACTTCTAAATTATGCAAGAATTTTATTATTCCCCTAAACAATTCTGAAATTTATTATTATATCATCCACCTGGCATGGAGAGTATATGCACTCTCTTCAAAAGTGTGAACAAACAAAAAAACGAATATAATTTTATTTTTGCAAGTATTTTACTACTTCTCCGTTTAAAAAAGAATGTCCCTATTTCCTTTATAGTTTGTTTCAAAAAGAATGTCCCTTTCCTTTTTTGACAACACTTTAACTTTAACTTTCCACGTGACATGTTTAAGACCACAAGATTAAAGGACGTTTTGGTACATTTGACATAACTTTAATTTAGAACCACAAGATTAAAAAGTCTTTTTTCTTTTTTTAAACTCCGTTCCAAGTTAAACCAGACCATTCTTTTTAAAACGGAGGGAGTATAAAATACATTTTCTTGTTTATCTTATTATTTTATCTTTTTTCTCCTTATTTTTTTCTTTTTCTTTCTTCTTCAAAAATTCATTTTCATCTTAATTGAAGCTCCTCACTTTAAATGTCACTTTTTATCACAATTTAATCTCCCCTTTTACTACTATCAGTTTAATTCTCTTTAATTTAAAATTATACCTAAACATTTTATTACATTTGAACAATTTGATAAAACACATTAGATTTCAAGATGATTAGTAGATATTATTTAGTTTTTTTAATCCAAATTTCAATTAAGCTTTATTAAATTTCGGAGAATTATGATTCTTTCAAAATTTTATTTCCAGTTTAGAGATTATATGAAAATGAGATAAATTAATGAGATAATTAGGAAGTATTATATCGTTTTTATTTTGCCTGATTTCAATTAAATTCTTTCAATTTTCGGGGAATTAATTTATTCTTTTAAAATTATGATTCTAATTTTGGATTTATATGAAAATGAGTAGTTGACGATACTTCAAAATTTTAATTATTATTGAAAAATAATTAATTTTGTTATTTATAATTTAGTAAAGTCTAAATAATAGTATGAATAGAATTTGACCGGAGAAAAATGAAAAAAAAAAGAAAGAAAAAAATGGGAGTAAGATTCAATTTGACATGGGGGATGAGGGGCGAAGGGAAAAAAAATGGAGAAAGGTGAAAGATGAAACGAAATTTAAAATAAATCAAAATTAAAATTTAGAAAGTAAGAGAACCAAAAAAAGAAAATATAAAGGAAAAACTTAAATTAAAAAAAGATACATTTTAAATTAAATTAACACGTGTCATATATTGATTGGGAACACTTTTGCTTCTTAATATTTGGTGCTATCTAAAAATGGTATAATAATACCGATTCATAATTGTTTAGTGGGGTAATAAGACAATTACAAAGTTAAAGTCTCTTTTTTAAAATCCGAAACAATTTCAACGATTAATTTATTTTTTTCTTAAAAGTATAAAATAGTAAATATGAAAGTTCTATACATTATTATAAACTTTGATACAATACTATATTTCAATATTCATATTATAAATATCAAATAACAAAATAATTTAAAATGCCTAGCGAAATTCCATAACATTTATATGTCAATGTAAAAATAATTCGTTTCGACTTATATTCGATATATTTCCTATCATGCTTGCCCCACCCAGAGAATAGAGGTCCAATTTGCTTACTGATGGAAGGCTAACTAACGGTTTGGTACCCAACCACACATAATTGGGAATTGGTTTAATTGAACTTATGTTCCTATTTTGCGGTGATTTTTACTATATGTAATTATATTTTATGTGATATAACTTATGTTTTGATATGACTTTAGTTTTTAAATATTATTTATTTCATTAACATAAATTCAATTATTAAAAACAACTAAAAGTTAGCATTTTAAAAGCAAAATTTAAAAACCTATTCATTTTTATCAACAATTCGTATCGACAAAATTCCCCAGCACTACGTAAGAATGATTATTAGGGACATCTAATTTTTAGTTGTCATTAAATATATATTTTTAGCGATAATTAGAACTTTGTGTATATGTCCTTAAAGTTTTTAGCGACATTGATTCTAAACACACTTTAATTAATATCGATAAAGACTTTAGCCCACTTTATTAATATCAATATTTATTACCGCTAAAAGTTATTTTTATTATAGTGCAAATCGATTACGTCCATCAATCAATTCACGGAGTGGGTTTGTTTCCGAAGGCAAATCCTTCCTTTAATGGAAAGGAATTAGTGGGGTTCTCAACTTAACCCCCAACCCCACCCCACTCCCCTTCTTTTATTTATTTTTGTGTATTAAAAATAATTTTAAAGTTTTTTAGCTAGTTGATAAATAAATTTCTGCATAACGCACATATAGTGGTATCAACAATTGAGTTAAAAAAATTTGATTTTATGAAATCTATTAATCTACTGTTATATTTGTTATAGTATAAGCTACTGATGACTTTATATTTTTATCCTCGTAATGAGGGGAATGGACCACCCAAATTTTCCGATAAGTGACTGATACATTAGTGCTGCTTGCTGGTCTGTCCAGAATCATATGATTAATTTTGTGACCATACTTTGTATTCCTTTTTTTATTAATGGTTCTTCTTCCTCGTCATAACATAATTGTTCAAGAGAAATGTATTTGCATATTCTATATATTAATAATAGTGTAGTAATTGGTGGTGCTTAATTAATCTTACACTTCTATTTTGGACCATCAACTCTCATTACATTTTGACTTTTTTTGTGAAGTCTTACCTACCTTAATTCAATTTGAAATGTCATGTACAAATAATTGATGAACGGAATGAATCGCACATTAGTAAAGGGTGAGAAATTCAGACTATTTCTCTCCCTTCGTATTAACTTTTGGCCGAGGTTAGTGAGGTTCAAAATCTAATTTGACAAATTAAAAGGATACTTTAGTAACACTACATTTTATTAGTCTACGTCACTACGTATTGCTGATAAAGAAATTTTGGTCCACAATTTAAGTACTATGAAGGAATTAATTAGGTTCGTAGATTTAATTGAAAAAAAAGAAAGTATTTGTTAGACGGTAGGTGCCACATAAAAAAATTAATATGAGACATGAGAATTTAACACAATAAGAGAAATAAGATTTCTTCATAGTACAAGAACAAATATGGTCATAAAAGATTAGATGAAAATGGTGAATATGTTGAAGACATGATGATTTAAAGTTATAAGTCTAAATATGGCTCATTTTTAAAGAATATATACAAAGACAAATATATTTTAAAAAACATATAACGAAGAAGAAATATAGTACTTATTTGTAAAAATATAAGAGTAAATATAACACGTCTCTACATGTATATATCTGATATATATTGCATGATATATTTCCTCCATCTCAAATTATTTATCATGATTCTCTTTTATATACTCTTTTTAAGAAATATATTTAGTTAAGAATTTTTTTTAAAAAACCATTTTATTTTTTATTTATATTCTAACAATCATAATATCACTTCATAAATAAAGTGTTGTGATCTTTAAGAATGCACTATGGATATATTGGAAAAATTAATTTATAAAATAATTATTTTTAAAATTGCGAAATATAATTTGAGACAGGAAAGTACAATGGTCAGAGGATGAATATTGTTGGCTTCGAAAGAGAAGGAAAAGTTAACATGAAATAAGAAAGTAAATGATTGTGGAGTTGGCAGCAAAGAATGGAACTCTTTAAGCTACAAAAGGCAACCAAAATATTTACGAACACCAATTTCAATAATTTTTTGTCATGTTATATAGTTTATATTATCAACGTTTTTTCAAAAAATCATTAGACACATCACACATATATGTTCTATGAGAAGGAATTTTTTAAGAAATTAATAAGTATTAGCGAGTTACTTTGATTTCGAGAGATTTAATTTTGTAATCTAAAACTCAACTCAAATACTATATTTTTCTTATATGAAATTTAAAAATAAAAGTAGGATATTTATTAATAAAATACATGAGATATCTTGCAATTAATTACAAAATGAATATGGCAAAACAACTCGCAAGCCAAAGAAAACAGAGAGAAAATTTTGAACATGCATTATTAAAAATCTCTTTTAACTATATTTATTTTAAGAGATATGTAAAAGAAAGAAAAAAAATAACTACATACAAATAAATAAAGGGAATAAAATAAAAGGTGGTTGAACTTGACATTATATTGGGTCATTTAAGGCTTCAAGTAAATAATATATATATATATATATATATATATATTTAGAAATGACAAGTAAAGCAAAAACCTCGTTGACCTACTTTGCTTTTTATCATTTTCCTTAATTTACATGAAACATAAATACACACACGGGACTAACATCATTTACGGCAATTAGAACAATTATTTGGTCATTGAAGGAATTATAAGATAAGAAGATTCTTAGCCAAAATGTTAATAATTCTAAAATTTAATAAACATAAGTTGTAAAAATAATAATCATACAATATGTGGTCCTTAAACGTATAGTCTATTATGTTACCTAAATGGTCCCTAAAACCTCGAGACTGATGACTTTTCCTTTCTAATATATCAACTCAATACAAGTGGATGAAAAATCATGGTATGTTTGTACATTTGTAGTTAGTGAGAGTAATAATACATAATAATTATATTGTAGGTAGGTACCTTTGAAAAAAAATAAATTAAAAAGTTGTACAAGAAATCTAACAAACATGGCCACAGATCTATTAAACTGGATGAAAAATGCCAGAGATGTAAGTTAAATGTTGCTTGTTTTCAATACCAAATTCATGCAACTATGTGTGTATTTGCTTTGTCAAACTCATGAACTAAATGGGAAAGAGAGTTAAGGGGGGGGGGGACCAATATAATGCCCATGCATATATATCATGATCATCAAGAAATTAAAGCAATCAAAGTATTTATATATCAATGCCCAATCCCCACCTAACACGCCCTTCTTTTTTTTTCATATGTGGACTACGTACCGTCTAATAGAAAATTAAAGGCGTTGCTTTCTCAACTTTCTGAAAGGAGAGAGTTTCTCGAATGGTAAGAATTCCTCACATTCATTTAAAGGTTATAGATTTGAATCACCAAAAGAACAAAAAGAGCGGAAGCTCAAAAACTTCAGAACGAGGATATACATAGTGACAATATAAACATATTATGTTCATATTAATTTCACGAAAGAATATGTTAAGTATACAATAATTCTCTACAGCTTATATTCCAATTTAAGGCAAAGAATTGAAAATGAAAACATGATGCGTTACACCTTTCAATCTTCAACGAAGAGCTACAATAAGAAAAATAATTTTAAATCTATGATTACTTATTGAATAACTTTATACCAAATATATCGATATATATATTCGAGTTTGGAGCTTAAAGGGTGAAAATTGTTAACAAAAATTTCATAACGGCATATGATTTTTTAAAAAACTGAAACGGCAAAATTGCTCACTAAGTAGCGATTTTGTCCGTTGAAAAAAAAGTAAAATTGTTGCTATAACAACGATTTGTAAAATTTGATTTTTTTAAAAAGAAAATCGCTCCCGAAGAAGTGATTTTCAAAATATATATATATTTTTATTATATTTTTGTTATGTCGCTGGTGAGGCAGCGACTTGAGTTCAAAATTTTTTTAAAATCATTTTTTGCTTTTTTTTTAAAGTTAAAATAATTTTTTAAAAGAAAAATTAAATTGCAGCGGTTTTAATTAATTTTTTTTAGAAAAATCAAATGCTGCCAAGGGAGCGATTTTAAATCAAAATCTTTTTTAGCGATTTAATTTTTGAAAAAAGAAAAAAAATTAATTAAACACCACTGCGATTTAATTTTTTTAAAAAAAAAGAAGCAAAAAATAATTAAAAAAATTAAGCTTAAGTCGCTGCCTCAGCAGCGACATATTAAAAAAAGAAAATTTTAGTTCGGAAATCGCTGCTATTTAGTGATTTTACTTTTTCAAGCGGATAAAATAGCTACTTGATGAGCGATTTTACTATTTTGATTAAAAAAAATTCATATACTGTTTTGAAATTTTTGTTAACATTTTTCACCCTTTAGGCTCCGGATTCATATATATTGAGTTTGACTAATTGAATTATTGGGAACCCCAAAGTCTTGATGGTCCTTGATTACTAAATTTACTACTCTACTTTTCAAAAATAGTGAATCTACTGCTGTATAGTGGGGACTTGATTGTTACTAGTAGTAGTACTGAAGAAAAACTAAAACAAGTCTAAAAACTTAATGTTGCTCCTGGTCGTGACTCGTGACAAACCTTAATCTATTTAAGTTATAAATATTAACAGTATTGTAAAGAGATTGATCTAAACTTATTAATTTGTCCTATTAAAACAGATTACTTACAATTTTAAGAAGTTATCAGCACGTAACACAAGCTTAATTGGCAAAATTTGAATACAGTTATCGTAGGGAACCTTGGTGTTAGTAAGAGGTGGAGCCAAAATTTTCGATAAGAGCGTTCACTATGAAGATATAGACACATGAAATAGTCGAAGGGGTTTGATATCTATTATATATACCTAAAAATTTTATTTTAATCATATAAAAATAATATAATTTCTCGTCGAAGGGGGGGTCAGATGAACCCCCTAAAGCTATGGTGGCTCCGCCACTGGTGTTAGTTATGGTAAATAATTACGGTATTCCCTTTATTTTAGGATCTAATTATTTAGATTTATGCTAGTTTGTAATATTGCGAATTTTATCCGTTTTCTTACGTCCATATATGTCTAGGTACATTTATCTCGGATACATGAGGTCAAATTAAGTGTAATTTGTTCTACATACATTATATCCAAGTGGATTCACATGTATATGAAATACATAGATAATTCCAGCTTGCCTCCCTCCCATCTCGGTAGCCACTCTCCTATATCTCTAGCGTATTTGGTTTCCAAATACAAGTATTTGTTGTGTATATAGTGTTATTCGCATGACTCTGGAATATATAGACAAATCTTGTTCTCCGTCCTCCTATTCTTGCTCGTCTCTTTCTCTATATATCAGTGTATCTGATAGCAAAAAACATATATCTATGTGCATTCGATATGAAATATGGTATGCAATTAATTAATTAGTAAGATAAAATATAATTATTTAAAACATTAGGAAAAAAATAATAAATATGATAGAAATGTTTGTAGAGTTAGGTCCGTTAATTATTGAGTCTCTTACAAAAGAATAGGCCCGTCAAGCAAAATAGCCCAACTCGAAGCTGGACCTTTGAGTGTGTGAACCATGTTGATCGGGCTACCCATTTTTTGGCGACTATTTAAGTTTTGGCAAATTATTTAAAACTTACTCACTACTTAATATAGAGTTGAATACCAATATTTTTTGCATCAGCATTTTCAACTCAATATTTTTTTTAGCAATTTTAGCCTAAAAATATTGGTATTTTGTATTCATATTTGTATAAGCATACGAAAGAAGACGAGAATCTCTGTTTCCTCTAGATATGCCTATTTGGCAATCTTTAATATAATAACATATCTTTAATAATTCCATATTAGAAAGGTGTATACGTATAGTTTATTTTCTTAAGAAGTGTAAGGCCTCAAATTAATATATTATATACACTACATGGTATATATTGTGCGATTTTTATATACTTAATAATACTTCTTGTTTGTCGTATATCAAATACGTATACACATATATTCACACGTATATATTGTGCGATTTTTATATACTTAATCATACTTTTGTTTGTATTATATCAGATACATATACACATATATTCATGAATTTGACAACTAAATCATCCAAAAAGTGCAGAGTTAAACTACAGAAAGTGACGACCATTGATATAAATAAAGGACGTTGATTTTCACCACTCATATTAAGTTCATTATTGTCACGCCTCGAGCTACCTCCGAGATATGGACGGAACCTAGGACTACAAGTGATCCAAGCTAACCCTGCTGGCATGATCATGAGCATACTAAAGATAATAAGCTGATGCGGAAGATAAATCATAAATTGAATCTGAAAAGATGGGGAATACCCATATTCTATAACTAAGATATTTGAAAATAATGAGTTTAATACAAAAGAAATATTAACTCAATACTAAGCTGAATCTAACTATGTCTGAAATAAGTCTCTAAACTGGACTAGTAATACTGGGACAAGCCCCCAGCTAAATCTAATAAAAACTGAAACTAAATGACTAAAGACTGAAATTAAACTCATAACTGTTGTCCTCGGAGAAGGAGGACTCACCACTGAATCTGCTGAACTGGAGATCAAAAATTGATCTATGCGTGATCTGGATGCTAAGAACCTGAACCTACATCACGAGAAGATGTAGCGCACGTATGCGTCAGTACTTGAAAGGTACTGGGCATGTAGGATAGAGTAAAGTTGGAATAAAACATAACTGAACAAGCATAATAACAAGTATAATAATCTGACATGATAAACTGAATTCTGAGCTAACTGGATGCAATGACCAATTTATAACATGCTAAAACTGAATATATTGATAAATGGTCAATGTAGAGAGTCTGACTGATCTGTGAGAGCTACTAATAACCGATAATAAAACCACATGAGCTAAATGTGAAGTCCGATGTATACGCCCCATCGAGAGGACCCACTATACTCTGCCAGAGGTATAAAGCCATGCTGGCGTGAACACTAAAATTATTGCCCACAGAAGGACTTACAACCTACTTGGCTAGTAGTTCTGGGACTATTGGGTAAGTTAAACCCTAGTCCAACTCGATATTATGCTACTCCCATGGATTATGTAAATTTACTGATTATGTCTGAGTTTTTGTAAATACTGGATAGCTCGAAACTGAACATGCAAACTAAGAATGCAACAACTAATTTGATAATTATGCATTTATGACTGAGGCATCTACGTATAAAGTATCTGAAATATCTGACCTAGCATGTGTAATTCAAGAACTAAAGAAATACAAAGCTAGGGTTCTGAAATTGATGTGATAATCTGAGTAATAACATGATAATCTGATTTGGAACATAAAACTAATAAATTCATGAAGTTCTGTTGAAGTTCTAAAAACCCTAGATCTAATCATGATATGGGAGAATCTGACTGAAAACTAGGGAACTAATGCGTGAAAGGAACCCACTAGTGAAATTCCACATACCTGGTGATGAAATCTACAGAAAAATACTTAAGTTTTGGGGCTGGAACTGCTGGAACTTGTTGCGTTCTTGAACTAGGGTTCTTGAGCTTTTTCTCTTCTATTGCTTCTAATTTTCTAAGTTTTGATTTATTGATTTGACTTAGATATGTTTTAATTATGTTTCTAGGCTAAACTGACTAAAATATGATGATTTAGGGTCATAACGACGTATCTTAAGGTTTAAACGAAGTGAGAAAGGTCAAAAAGACCCCTGGGAAAGTTGTTGTCGAACCAAATGACGGCCAGGACTGACGGTCCGTCATCTGACCGATGCCCCGTCGTTGGGTCCGTCGACTGGGGCTGTTCAACAAGCCTTTACTAAAATGGGAATACACTTCTACTCGGAGGTCTGATTTTAGCAAGGTCAGTGGCTATGGAAAGATAATTTAATTATCTATCTGTGGGTAGGTCATTGTACACCTAATTCATTTTGTGCTAAGAGTTATGAACATTTAAAGTTGACCCAACTGCATTTTTCCTTAACTGTCTGCAAATTTTCCACCAGCGGTCCGTAGGTTCACCTGCGAACCGTGTTGGTCATCCGTAGATCTTGTCAGAGAGTAGGTGAATGAGGGTCTCGATCGCCGGTCACGGACTACGGTCGTCTGACCTACGGACTGTAGGTCCGTCCGTCGATCAAGAGATAGCCAATTTTTTCCCGGCTGAGCTCTGGGGAGTCTCTTATCATAATATAGTTTCTATATATTATATGTTTTTCATAAAAAAATATTTGTAAAATCATTGAAAGAAATTTAATTAGTAATAAAATTATAAAACTGAATATACATGAGATTACATTTCGAAAAATCAAGAAACTTACGCCTCGTATCTCGGGACTTACATCTCACCCTGTACTGTATAAAACATCTCGCCTCAAGCCCCCGCCTTTAAAAAAATGATTTGATTTGAAATAGTTTTTTCAATGACACACGAAAAACTTGCATATATAAATATCTGCGGAAGAATGTGTGAGACTAAAATTATCTCCATTGTCAATTTTCTGATATGATATTTCAGTAGGGCCACAGCAACTATAATCACATTTATTATAACACAACAAACATAATTTTACATATATTTCTTGTAATAATAAAAAAAGAAGTTTCTCCACAAAAGCAATTGTGAACTCCACTTGAAGGGAAGGAACGCGAGGAGAACCAACAAAGATAACTGCTCTGTGGCTCTCTCTACCTTCCTAAATTGCTGTAACGTAACGCCTTCACTTCCCATTCTTCTGAATTCTCTTCTTCCGAAATCCGACCATGGCATCTATCTCGCCGTCGGGAGTCTCCCTCCACCGCAGCTCCGCCGCTTTCCACCACCAGCTGCCTTGTCTGCTCTTATCTCTGCCATGCCACAAAGTTGCTACTTTCGCTAAATGTTTCCTCTCCGTACGCCTTTGGAATTCGCGCAACCATTTTTCCGTTACCGCCAGCAACACTTTGACGGCCAATTCAGTAGAGGTATTCCTCCTTATCCAAATCTTATATACCGGTTGAACTTAATCCTTTACTTTATACAGCAATTTTATCCTCCGGCTGTGTGTTGGGGCTAATTTCGAAGCTCAATTAGGGTCTAAAATTACTTTTTTTTTTAGTTTCTTAATATGTAAGTTTTATTTCAATTGAAGATGCTATATATGAATTCCATTAGTTAATTTAACCCGCATACTCCGAATCAAGCCATATTAATTAATTAAAACATAGGGTGTACTTGATGTAAATATTCATATATTTAAACATCCACCCATTGTCCCAACCCCTCCAGCCATTAATTAGTTTAACCCTATTGAAACAGTAGAGGGTTGCCTCTTGCCTTACAAACTCATGGTCAGTCAATCGTCTATGAGGAAGAATGTTTTACACCGGAATTATTTGTGTGTTTATTTTCTGTTTCAAGTTACATTATAGCGCAAATAAGGTTATTTAAATTATGAATATAAGATGCATCAGAGTTTTAGGAACTCATATAAGTTTCTGCTTCTCTCAATCTTAGCCCTGACATTCTTGTAAAACGGAAATATCATTTCAATATCATTTTGGTGCGAGACTGAATGCTATATGTTATTATTAGATTCAAGCATTTAACCTTGAATTAGACAATATTCTTGGCCGTAGTGGATATTCCCAGGTTATTACATTTACTATACGTGCTCTGTAGACATGGAATACATGTAGCTCTTTTGCGATCATCTTCACTGCAATGTAATGTGGATATAACTCATGTGCACTCTTTTTATAAGTTAGCTGTGTGAGCTAGATAATGCAATCCTTGACCAATTGGTGATAGAAGCAGTCAACTTGAGGTTTCGATCCAACCCAAGTACAGCAGATTATTTACTTAAGTAAATTGTAATACATTTTGGCTCCTCCACACAAACACCTTGCTCACAAGTTGCTGCTTGACTGAATTTTGTGGCAGTTTTCATGTCAATTTTCAAATATAATATCTGTTTCCTTTCAATAGACATTCCTTTATTTTTATTTTTTTTCTATTTGATCTTAATATGAACTATAAATGCATTCTTCCTTTTTACCAATCCTCATGAATGTCCATCATATGATAAGCTTATATATACTGGTGGCAGCCAAGAAATGGTGTATATACAGTAGGTGATTTCATGACAAGAAAAGATGATCTACATGTGGTAAAACCATCAACATCCGTAGATGAAGGTATTTTAGTGCTCAATTTCGTTACTAGCTACTCATCCTCTTGTTAATTCCTGATACATGATTATTCCTTCCACAGCCTTGGAAACGTTGGTAGAACGCAGAATCACTGGGTTCCCTGTGGTTGATGATGACTGGAAATTGGTAAGTTCTGTTTTCTAATGTAAGATGCATAATACGCATGTTCCCTGCTTATGCATTATTCCCTTTTGATATGTTTTATACTAAATCCAACACGAAAGCTAATTCCTTGAATAAGTTTCTGAATATGGTTCCAAACTATAAACTTGGCCTTTGAATTGTTTCTCGCTTTATAACATTTCATTTTGAAAGGTCATATGTATGTAAGGGTTCTTTTGCGGCTCTATGTGTTAAGCACTTGACCATTGGAAGGGTATAAAAGAGAATTAAAACAAAACCTCGGAACAGGTACATAGAATAGAAAATAGGAAACTAAAATAAAATAGTCAAACAAAAAAAGGAGAGAAAACTCTTAGCTTCTTTTCATGGAGGATAAGGGGAAGCATTTACGTAGGGATGTTGGGCAGATTCTAGGGATCTAGGGAGGAGGCGACTCTGCATGATTAAAAAATGCTTGTTCTGGGTAATTCTGTGCCACTGGAAGGTGGTGGTGGTTAGAATTTAGGACTAGTGGAGGAGTTTGAGAATGAACCCCCCCCCCCCCCCACATCAGGTTCTTGATCAAAGAATTACTAGTTTCTATTCTTTGGTTTGATTTTTACCGATCTTCTGAAAGAAGTGACATTATGATGCCATTTGCTTTGTTTTCATTGTTTGTGTTGCATTATAGTTTTCTCGGTCAATAGTCATGATGTTTGTTTAAATTAATTAGTCTAGAAAAACAGAAGTTTGTAAAATTCTTTTCATTTTCCATAAAATATTTCTTTTTGCTATAGAAGTTTGAATATTATTTTTGAATCTTTTGCAGTTCTTCAACTCTTTGATCATACTTGAATTGGAATTTCTTTTGTCAGTAAACATTTAAGTATAAAGTAGTAATATTCTCTTGAGTCCTGGCAATAGAAATTTGCTCTCTTTTATTCTTCATATTTGATTTCTAAATTATTTGATGGCATGTCAATAGGAATATCTTCTTTATCTCTCACTTTTACTTATTTTACTTTCTAGAGACTGAGTTTTTGGTATATTCCAAGTATGCACTGGACTCAAGTGCTCCTCAAAAATTTAAGAAAATTATTTAGTTAATAGAACATGTAGCTGGGCAGTATGAGAATATGAAATTTAAGAGTGCTTATGTTGCACCCTAGACCCCTATTCATGCGTGTGTGTATCATATGGATATAATCATATGCATTAAATTTAGATGTTAGGTTAAAAGATATTTCATAATATTATGCTTGTCAAGTATTGTGATATTTCAAAGATATGTTGCTCAGAAGCTTGAAGTTCTCTTCTGCTGCAGGTTGGTCTTGTTTCTGATTATGATCTATTGGCTCTGGATTCTGTATCAGGTATAACTTTTAGTTCTGATGCGATAACAATATTGTTTGGAATTAGAAAATATCCTTTGGTTTTAGGCCCATATTTTATTGGGATCCCTTCCGAAAAGATATGGAACCTTTTGGTATCTGTGTTTTTTCGCTTTTTCTGGCATAAGGAAAATTGGAACTGATTGTGTATAGCAACTTATCCTTCTGAAGACGAATCATAATGTTTTAAGTTGGATTCTAAAGTTGTCCATTATTTGGGAGTCCTCATACTCTTGCCAAAGCATTATTTTCAGAGGTAGAATGAAAGCATCTCTTGCTAATTTTGTAGGTACAGGAGGAGCTGATGCAAACATGTTCCCCGAAGTGGGCAGCAACTGGAAAGTAAGCATATTTTGCTTCATTGCTAGATTGTCTATTGGATGCTTGTTGATCATCTAATTTACCAGTCCCCGGCATACAACTTCTTTTATTTCAGTGTAAACCCCAAAATTCTACTTACTGGAAGGTACAAATAATCTTAATTTCGGCATAGAAAATTATTAACATTAGCCTTGTAGAGGATACTTTATCTAATAATTATGAAGACCCTGAGAACAGATTAACTGGGGAGAGAACAACTTCTATCATTAAATCCTTGACATGCTTAATTATTAATATGTAGCAAGTTGGTTAAATATCATAAGTGGTATAGTTGTCCCCTAAAGAGGATCTAGCTTCCAATATATAGGAACTCAAAAGAAAGTAATTGATGACTGAGATTGTGGACAACCTCACGATTGTTTTACTTCTCCAACTCTTCATGTAATCTGCTGCACTATTTGTAGTGGTTCTATTTATAAACAGGACTTAAAGAGTTTAGACCTTTACTCTTCCAGGTAACTTCATATAGACAAAAGTACTGATCATAAGGTTTTTAAATCATTAACAAATATAGTGTTTGTCGATCAACTGTTCCTTCCTTTCCTCTGTGAGTAAATGTGGAAGCTAATCATTAGCTTCTATCAATTATGCTGGGATGACACTGGGTTCCAGTTTTAGGAACGATATAACCATCTTGGTGAGCCAGATATTTGTTATGAACATATTGATATAATGTAAATGTTTCTTGTTTTTGCAATTGCCTATAACTGCAAACCAAGAGCATCAGTAAAGATCACTCAAGTGTTCGACAGTTCGAGTTAGTATGTAGAGAATTTCCAGTTCCACTTGGACAAGCATTTCGAGGAAGCCATCCTTAAGCTATTGGGAATTCGGCAGCTGGAAATAGATTTGAATGGGTTCATGTGTCAAACAAGATATCATAATCAGATCTGTTCTTATACCCGGTGAATAGAAATGCGAGGTCAATGATTAGTAGGTTTGAGCTATCAATCAAATTTAAACCATACTTCCATTATATCCAAATTCATCCAATCTGATCTTGTTACAGGAATCTATAACAAAGTTACATTTTTTCTTTCTCAAAGAAAGCATCCAGACAAATTATTTAAGTTTGAGAAATAAAAGGCATAGCAAAGAGAGGGATAAAAGGTCAAATGAAAATGTGTACTTGAACAATTTACTGGCGTTTTCATTTACTTTAATAACAAGTGAAAGTTGCATTGTACACTTGACTACAGCACAAATCTTAGTAACATTTGTATTAGTAATACTAGCATTAGTTATGCATAGATTATTTTTTATGCATTGTTTGGTTTGGTGGATTAAAAATAGTATGCATTGTATACAAATATTTATTTACAAAAATATCCTCCACAATTATGTGGAAAAGATGTAAAAGTACTTCTGAAGGGTAATCGGGTCTTTATCCATGCTATTGCATGCATTCAATTCCTTTGTATTACTAATACCTAGAAATCCATGGTATTAGTATTACACTCCTCAATACACAATACAGTGTGCATTTATACATAGAATGAAAAAGTGTACCAAACAAGGGACTGGTAATACATAGAGCTAATGCATTCATTATTTCACTCCACCAAACTACCCCTACTAGGCTGCTACTAAAAACAAACCTTTAATTAATTGATCAAGAAAAGAGCATAGGAAATGCATCCTGCAAAAACAGGCAACATAGACAGCTTATGTGAGTCTGTATAGGGCATTGTTTGAGGTGGCTTTTGAACCACAGTTATATGTGTTTGAGTGATACGGTTTTGGATTTCATCGTACTCAGTATGGCATGTTTCTAACTGGATATTCCGTCCAATGCTGAACCATCCGTCGTTCTCCTTATCAATTAGTAGACTTCTTATTTCCACGTTACTTTAGGCAACTTTTGGAATAGTTGAATACATTTACTTTTTCCATGCTGAACTAGTGCAGGTGGCAGTATTTATGTTAATTATCATCTGCTTTACTCTAATACTTGCACACATGGTTACCTGATTACCTTCCTGAACTTGAGGACATTTGCTTTGCTGTATGTCGGAGCTATGAAAATGCACTTTATTATGTATGGAAAACCAAAATTGTTGTGACCCACAAACAAAGCTATTGAACTTGTGACACATCCAACTTGACTTGTAAATGCAGACATTCAATGAGGTTCAAAAGTTGATAAGTAAGACCAAGGGGAAAGTGGTTGGTGATTTGATGACGCCTGCTCCACTAGTAGTTAGGGAGTCCACCAATCTAGAGGATGCAGCAAGGTAGTATCATTTATTCTTGATTTCAGCTTAATCTGCGTTCTTCCTTTAGCCAATTTTATGTTTCTATAGCAAGCAGTCTGTCTCAAATGTACTTGTCTAATTTGCCAGACTTCTGCTCAAAACAAAATACCGCCGGCTTCCTGTTGTAGATAGTGATGGAAAGCTGGTAAGATTCGGAGACTTAGCTTTTGTGAATATGTACTTCTCTACCTTGTGATATACTAATTAGTCAATTGTCATATAATGAAGGTGGGAATAATAACAAGGGGAAATGTTGTGAGAGCTGCCCTTCATATTAAACGGATCATGGAAATGGAAGGCCAACAGTAATCCATTGGAATTCAGCAGTAAAACGCGCATAGATGCAGTTCAGTTGGAGAGTCATATGTTGTTCATTTCCCTAAGAGAAGGGGGTGACATAAGACAGTTAAGCTTACATTAGCAGAATTTGCCAACCGGTTGAACCTAGGATATTTATGTAAAAGTTTAGAAGATGAAAATGAACCTTTGTGCAAGATATACATAGTTTAATTATTTTGTAGATAATCCCGTTCCATTGCTCCGTGAAAATTATTTGTGATTCAAAATTCCTCACAGTTATGAGCAACAGAAGAACATATCATTTGTTTGTAATTGGAAGGAATTTTAATATAGGTTTAGTAAGGGAGCTAAAAAACTTCTTCATTGGATAAAATGTTTTGATTGGCGTTTTCATTTTTGGGAAGGTACACACATTTGGTCACTCAGCCATAGAATATTTATAGTAGCTAGCCAGTATTCATACATTATTCACTAGTTATACACATATTATACATTATTCACTAGTTATTCACTAGTGTTCGTGGATGGGCTACGTTGTTTCCACAACAACTCACAGTAAATATCTATTATCAAATCAATGAATGGATGGATGATTATGTTTATTTGACTCCTTGAATTGTGTGAGTTCTCTATTTTTATCAAATCCCTATATGTGCCTGTGATTTCTATCTTGGTGAAAACAAAATTGAATTGAATTTGATCGTTGTGTAGTGTTGTAAATGATTCGAATTTTGAAGAATCTATTTGTCGTATTGTGAAGTACCATGTATACATTTAGGTATACATGTTGCATATAGTAATCGATATACATATTGTAAAGGACTATACAAACTTCCGAATATACATATTGTGAAAATCATTGTCAATAAAATATCTTCAATATGTATATCCATTGAAAGCTGAGATACAAACCGATTCAACAGAAACTGGAAAACGATCAGATTCAATTCTGTATAGCATGTCAAAATCTCAAAAATTAAACAGGACGAAAAGCACGAGCCCACATAGACATACTTTGTAGAAAAAATAACAAGAAGTTGGGTCTGGAAAAAGTTAGGACCACTAGAACGCCTCAACTTTAGTACTACTAAAATTTGATTTTTGATTGTAGAACACATGCCTTGAAGTGGACAAGCATTACACTGTATATCATGCTTTTATGTCCAACAAGTAAAATCTTACACCTTGTATATATGAAAAAGTTATAATTAATCGTGATGTTTCACGCCAAACTTATACATATCTCAACAAATTCAAACGGAATATTTTTCGTGATAAATACCTTATTATACAAAACATGGAATATTTTAAACAAGTTTAATTCGTCAAAAAAGAACTAATATTTGTTGAGATTGGAGTAAGCTTGTAAGTCGTGAGTATTTACAATTATTTGGCTCAAAAATGGAATCAGTAAGCAGTTGATTCGTCTCCTTCAAAGGTAAATGTTATGAGTTTTTATTTATTTATTTATTAAAAACAATAATAATAATAGAGGTAACGTGAGAATTAGAGATGGAATACACAAGGAAAAGCGACTTGCTGCTTGTAAATTAGTTACCAAATACCTTTCCCCCTCTTTGTCTTCCAACTACTCTTTTTTATCCAAATATGATATAATCTCTTTAAATTTGCTATAATTTAAATTTGTATAAAGTTGAACATTTAAACACGTACCTTCAATGTGATATGACAAAAATCAGTTCGAATGTATCTCATGTGAATTGACACATGAAATATGTGTTTACTTGTTCAACTTTATATAAATTTAAATATCTACTTATGTGTAATAAAAATTGAAAAGTACAAATGTCGAGCTTACTTATATATTATGTTGAAATCATGGACTAGCCATTATAGTCGATAGGAAAATATAACAAGTCAAATTCACTGTGCCAATAAGAGTTTGCTTTACGTCTGTTCTATCCAATATTGGCGCGACCCTAATTTCTTCATTCAAAAAAACATGATAGCCTGCAGTTTGCTTTAGTTGCAATGCATTTAAAATTTTAAGTTAGAAGCTCTCAAATATTATTGATTGAATTTTATTCGTTTTATAACTAAGTCATGAAATATTCTTTTTGTCAAATTAAAGTAATTAAACATTTCCAGCTATAAATAAAATAATTAAACTTTTGTTTAGTCATGTTAAAATAGATGAACTACGAGTAAATTACTCGTAAAATACAAATGATCAAAAGGAAAAATTTCCTGCTTAGAAAATACAAATGATTGAAAACAAAAAATATTCACCTTGTAGAAATGTCAAAACACCCATACAAAACAAAAGGCATCAGGATTACGAGTTTGAAGGTTCTACTAAGTCATTAATCAATTTTATTAAGGGTTCACAAGTTAATATACATATATATTTATTTAATTTTCTAATACAAATATAAGATCCACAGGAAAGCTACTAGGTTCGTACAAACTTACAATTCACGAACCCCATTAAGTATAGTATCTGTTTTATCAGTTTAAACTCCTCGTATGTATCAATACTGTTCAAATTGTGTTTGTCATATAAAACTACATACTATCATGTCAATTCTCATGTCCATATTTCTTTAAAGCTCAGCTCCCTTCCCATTCTACTTTGCATAAATTTCTGACTCAATCTTTTCACAAAAAAGAAAATAAAACAGATCATTTTAACTAGGACACAAAGATGAAGAACAACATTGGCAATAACACAAAACTCATACTCTTACATCCTTATATCCAAAAACAAGGAACCTCGTATCGTTTATGGGTTCTTGCATCTATTTCATTCCTCACTATTGCATTCCTCCTTGCTCTTATTTACACTAGAGAATCCTTCACCACTTCCTCTGTCGCCGCGGTCTCTTCCATAACTGCTTCAGCTAATCCTCCATTATCAAAAGCAGTTGTAAGGGCTCTTACACATTATGCATCAAATTCCAACAACACTGAACGAATGTCGTATACAGATATCAAACAAATTGCTGATGTTCTTCGACAATGTCAACAGCCTTGTAATCTCCTTGTTTTCGGACTTACACACGAGACACTTCTATGGAAAGCGTTGAATCACAATGGCAGAACAGTTTTCATTGACGAGAATAGATATTACGCTGCTTACATTGAGGAGAAATATCCGGAAATTGAAGCTTATGACGTGCAGTATACAACCAAATTGAGTGATAGGAAAGAGTTGATTGATGCAGTGAAGGAACAAATACGGAATGAGTGTAAGCCAGTGCAGAATTTGTTGTTTTCGGAGTGTAAACTGGGGATAAATGATCTTCCTAATCAATTCTATGAGGTGAATTGGGATGTTATTTTGGTTGATGGACCAAGAGGGTACTGGCCAGAGGCACCCGGTAGAATGTCAGCTATTTTTACGGCTGGAGTACTGGCACGGAGCAAAAAGTGTGGCAATCCGAAAACACATGTTTTTGTGCATGATTTTGATCAAAAAGTGGATAGAGTTACAAGTGAAGAGTTCTTATGTATAGAGAATTTGGTGAATTCGAAGGATATGTTGGGACATTTCGTTATAGGAAGAATGGATCCCAACAGCTATACGTTCTGTCGCAATCATATATAAGTTGCTCCCAACATCAATGTGTTATTATAAAGTGATTTTCATAATTTAAAGATGTGTGGAACTTTGAATTTATTATGCTAGATGAATGGAGGGAGGGTCCATTGTTCAGGGGACAGCTACAAAAATTAAATAACTCTCTTTCTGTCAAAGTCTATGCACATTTACTGCTGCTACATTTGGTTTTAGTCATAATTTACTAACTGGTAGCTAGCAACAAGCCAAGTATGGCTATGGATTCGACAATCCTAATTCCTGATCTTTTTTAAAGAACAGATGATCCTAATTCCTAAAGAGTAAAGATCATGTTATTATTCTTAATGTGGATGCATTTTAATCGAATTGACACCAAGACTGAAGCTTAATTATACTCATTACTTACAAATTCAATACATAAAACAAGTACATACAAGTCTAACAATGTTGCAAAATTGGGCTACTTGTTGTCCCAATCGAACATACATTTTATAATACAGAATTACAAATGGTTGATAAATCAGAGGTGAGGTTTTTTGACGGCAGCATAAGTAGTCGAACGAGCTTTTGCATCGCCTGTATGAGCTCTACGTGCAGAACTATTCCTAGAGGAGAATTCATGAAGCTTACAAGGTATATAGCTCAGTGATTTCATGTCCCGGCAATTTCTCTTTTGCAAAAAGAATGCTTCGCATTCCTCTGGTTTTCTCTGGTTCTCAAGATCAATAATGCAATTCATGCCAATATTAAGTACATTCTCCTCAACTAACTTGCGACATTCCGGTCCAATCTGTGTGAAATAGTTGTATTTCAAGGTGAGTTCCTCCAAGCTACTGATCTTGCACAATGTCTCCGGCACTTCGCCGTATAATTGATTGTAAGACAGATCCATCACTTCCATTTGCACAAGGCAACCGAAAGATTGCGGGATAGGACCTGTTAATTTGTTCTTACTAGCATCAAATACAGAGGCCAGTTTCAACATCCCTATCTCATAAGGCAAGCAACCCGTAAGTTGATTATTGAAGAAGAGAACCTCAAGGAGATTTCCCTTCGCATACCCAATGCTTTTGGGGATTTCACCAATGAATTTATTGTTGGCTAATGTAAGATACAGGGCAGCAGTACGGCCAAAATTTTCTGGGATTTTCCCGGAAAATTGATTGTTGTTGAGAAAAAGAATATCAAGGTCGAGTGTGAATACTTGAGGGTCGACTGGACCTTCGATTTGGTTGAATCTGAGATCCAAATAAGTTAACCTGGTGGCACCAAGAACAGCTCTTGGAAATAAACCAACATATTTGTTGTTGCTCAAATCAAGTTCGAAAAGATTAGGAATACTCTGGGTCGATATATTATTGGGTATTTCTCCAGTGAAGTTGTTGGAGTTGGAATGGAAGATTTCGAGAGTTGGGATTCCATTAATGAAATCTTTGAGAGACAGAGGATTTCCCTTGAAGTTTCTACCATTGAAATTGACAGCAACAACTTTGTTCTTGTTGCAAATGAAACCTACATACTTGGTTGAGTCTTTGCAAATATCTTTGCCTACCCATGTTTTTGTAATGCCAGAGGGGTCACTAGTTATTGTCTTCTTAAATCTTTGAATGACACTTATGGCTGATGTTAGTAGATCATTGGGGGTGGGTTTGGGAGGATTTGGTTTTTTGGGGGGTGGGGGTGGTTTGGGAGGATTTGGTTTGGGGGGTGGTGGTGGTATTGGAGTGGGACAAAGTGGCTCAGGAGGAGGGGGAGGGGGACAAAGTGTTTCTTGTGGAGGATAAGCAGGAGCAACATCTCCTCCACCACCAATTATGACTTGTAAGGCTTCTCTGCCATTTTTCACAGATGAAGTTAAGGCATTTACATGGAAGAATGAGGAGATAAAGAAGATGAGTACTACTAATACATTCATGTTTTGCTACTCTTCTTTAGAAGGGACACAGGGGAAGATGTTGGCTTATATAGCCATATAATGGCTAGCTAATAGTTACAGTATGTATTTACTCTTTGTCTATCCACTAAACATGTGCTATTGTTAATCATTTTATAAAATGAAAAAAAAGTCAAAATTGCCTCTGAATTATGTGAAATAAATTATTTATGCCCTTCGTTATATTTAGGGATCAAAAATGCCGTGCTGTTATCTTAAGAGATCTTATATACTCTCAAGAGTTAACAACCCATATTTTTATTGACTTGGCAAGCCACGTGGGACTAATCCTTCCACTTAAGCATTGCCAACAAGGATTCATTACAAAAGAACTAGACCTTTTAGTGGTAATAACAGTCGCCACAAAAGCCCAAAAACTCGTCACTAAAAGTTTTTAATATTAAATTTTAATTTTGTGTTTTTTTCTTCATTATTTTTAAAAAAACGAAAATGATATCGATTAAGTAGGATTTTGAAGACACTATTTTATGTTTATGTTATATGAAAATGTATAAAATGTACAATGATGCATTATAGAGTAGGAGATGTGAATCGAAGTAAGTTTCATGATTTTTCGTAATAATATTGAGTGTTTTTAATATTAATATTGCAAGTTATTTATTTTAGAAAATTAGGTTGCAATCAAAATTTAATTACCATATTTTTTTGTTGAAAAAATAGGTTCTACTTTAGTCGTCACTAAAAATCACTCATAACCTTTAGTGGCAATATTTTGAGATTTTGTAGCGTCTTTGTTGCCACTAAAGATCAAGTTCTTTCGTAATGAATCTTAGTTGGCAATGCTAGGTGGAAGGATTAGTACTATGTGGCATGCCATGTCACTAAAAAAATTGGGGTGTCAACTCTTGAGGATATTTGTGGTCTCTTAAGATAACAACAGGAGTATTTATTATCCCAAAATGAAGCTAGCGTTTGGCCATAGATTTACAAATATTCTTGGTAAATATTATTTGAGTGAAAATTTGGGTGAAATTTCACCATGTGTTTGGACATAGGATTTGGGAAATATATTTCACCTTTTTAGAAAAATATGATTTATACACACAAGTTTTAAAAACTATCAAAACTAACTAAAAATTTGTATTATAAGTCAATTGAATGTACGTTACAACAATAACAAATAGTGTCCATGACACTAAAGCAATATGGTAATTTGGAGTGAGTGCAACAAAAATTATTTCATACATCGTGAAGTAGACAAAACACATGACTTTATTACCTAGAGCTAATTTTTAATAATTTTCATCAACAATCATATCATTATTTAATATATTCACTAAATATTTCATCACTATTTTGGTATTCACGTAAAAAATTATGTATATACAACGCAAGCAACTACTAGAAATGATGTTTTTGTAAAAGATAAAAGATTGAGGTAAAATTTTAATTTTCAAAATATCTCAAATAATGACATTTGGCTCAAATACTAGAAAAAACTAGTATTTGGAAATTTGGGATATCTACCAAAAATATTTTTGCCAAATAATGGCAAATTGTATAGACAAACATTATTTGTCAAATTAAACTCAAATATTATTTGGAAAATTTATGGCCAAACGGACCCGTAATGAATGATATAAGTGATCTATTTCGCATGATTCAGGGGTAATTTTGACCCTTTTCTCTTTTATAAATTTGTAAAAACACTATTCATTTCTTAAGTTTATTTAGAAAAAATAAATTTATTCTCTTTTTAATAAATTTCTATTTTCTACTTGATATATTTAAGACTATACAATTAAATGATATTTAACATATTTTTGATTTAACACAATAAAATTTGGAAATATTTTTTTAATTTTTCTAAATAATGAGTATCAGATATCGAATAATAAAAAAAGAAAAAATTGATCGAATTGAAGCAGAGTTATATAAAGTAGATCACCTATAACCTTTTTAGTTTTGGAAGTTAGATAAATTGATTAGGGAGACCGAATGGAGGGTAACTATATGTTACACAATTTTTGTATTGTAGGGTGTCACAAACATTTTTGAATTCTTGCTACACTATATTCCTACCATATTATTTATTACTTCTACTAATTTAGTACGTCATTTTACAATTGCAAACATCTAAGTTTAATAATAAGTGATCATTTTGAATACCATTTTTTATATTAAAATATTTTAAATTATGAATTATTGTGATTTTTATAATAGTTATAAATATATTTTTCACGTGTAAATTCATAATTAAACAATCAAAATCAACATAAAAAGTAGGTACTTATTAAGGGACTAGAGCACGTCGAAGCCCCGTGCCCCCAGAATCTCGTTTTGGATTACAAAGTTAGTAAAAAGTAAAATTTTGTTTGCGGTTAATTTTAAGTCATATATTTACTTTACCATAGAAAACAAAGGAAATGAAAGCATGCAGACCAAGTTACGTGTTTTACATTTACAGATTATTTGTCTCATGCTTCAGAAATCACAGCTTATATCGAGTTTTTAAAAAATTCGAGCAATATAATATTTATTATTTTTAAATTGGGTAACACTCATCGGTAAAAAAAAAGGCCTAGAAATCCTGTCAAAAGTTAATTTGTTTAAGCCTAGTAAAATGGTTATATTGTAAATGCACTTAGCATATGGAAAATATGAACATAATTAACTATATTCAGGAAAAGAAAATTTTCTTGTTTGATGTTTAATTTAAAGTTTGAAATTTTGTTTGTATATGCAGATTTCTTAAATTATATGGGATTATACTTTTTTATAAGCATTAAAACCCTATAATTTGTGAAAAATTATAATCCTATAAAAAATTCCATAGTTGTTATCGGTTATAAATAAGGTATTTGTATATATAAAATCAATAAATCATATATCTTGTGTGTTCATTTTATAAATATTTATGGTTATATGTTTAAATTTTTAAATACACGTAATATTTTTAAAAAATAATTAGTTCAATAAATTCAACAATATATAGTAGTAACTAATTTTTTTGTAAAATCCTCCCATATGACAATTGACATAGACAATTTCTTCACATTGATCATGAGTTTGTTTTTTTACAAAATTTAATTATAGGCTTTTTGGGAGTAAAATATAAATTATGGATCAAATTTCATATTTTAAAAAAGTTGAGATCAGAATTTATTTTTATTCATAAACACAAATGCTGATTTGAAGATCAGGCTCCAATGCCAAACGTACGCCTACTTAAGTTCAAACTGTAATCATTAACACACTCTCATCCACTTTAATTTTTATGTTAGGGTTTTTCTAAGGTCAATTTTGATTAATTTTACAATATTTTATATATTAATAAGATGAAAAAATACATTATAAAATATTAGTCAAAGTTATTTTTTATAATTTAACTATGTGAAGAAAATTATAACAATTAGATAAAAATAATAGTAAAACAAGCATATATAGAATCTCCCTGTTACGACTGGATTGCATTATACACCACAAACTTTTATTTACCCTTGTTTAAAATCTTCCATAAATCCAATTTCTTCTACTCCATTAATTAGTTTGGAACATGTGCAGCAAGTTGATTAGTAATCCAATTTCTTCTACTCCCATTATTATCTTTACTAATTACTTGTGTGACGACGTAGCCACGTATTGATTGGATATTCTTTATCGAAAAAAATATTATATATATAAATAAAATGATATACAAAATAATTAAATAACATATTTTAGATATTTTTAATATAATAAATTATTATTTTTAAATACTTTTTATTAAATTCATGGCTCCGCCATGATAACGTCATTCTCACTGCGACTGCTACGATCATCTCTTGCTATTTATGTGGCAGATATTCAAATTATCCAATAATGGTCTTCATATTTTAATGTTAATGAGTGTCAGCAGCCACATTGATGTAACATAATGCCATTATGCCCCCGTCAATCAAAATTGATCTTTAGTAACAATTAATTATTAATTATAATTTAATTATTATTAAATATGTATATTTAGCAATAATTATCTTTTTTAATGTCTTTAAAATTTATAGTGATATTAAATTTAATGATTATAAATTAATATCGATAATTAAAGAATTTAACATTTTTTGATAATGTATATTTTATTACTGTTGGGTATGTAATAAGAATTGATGGAAAATAGAGGGAAGGAGAGAAATTTGAAAAGTTTAAAACTTGAAAGGTTGGAAACTTGAAAAGTCCTCTAATGCTTTAATCAAAAAGGCAATTGTCCCTCATCGGTAATGGAAATGAAAATAGGAGAGTTTAAATAAATAAACACTCCTATTAATTGTTAAAAGGGTTGGAAAGAGGGACCCCCTCACGCTGTCGTCGTCGTTGCTCGCTCGCTTCGACTTTGGCAAATGATCGAGAGATAATTCTTTTTGACAAATTTATTTTAATTATTTACTTAATTAAATGACCAAAAATTATTTTCAATTAATTAGTTGATAACAGAAGTTAAAAATATTTCCAATTTTTTAGTTAACCCGACCCGACTCGGATCCGCGCGCGTGACCCGTTTTAATTTCCGTTATATTTAAAATTCCCGCCATGACTGTTCTGAAAAGGTTGCAACTTTCAGGAACAGGCAATATCATTTGAAAGTTTGCAACCTTTCATTAATAGTCGTGTCAATTTTGAAAGGATTGCAACGTTTGAGAATATATATTCTTCTTGCCTATAAATACCATTCAGTCTTCAGAATATTTCCCTACGAATTTTCTGATCTTCCTTCTTCTTAAAAACACATATTTCTTCGTGTACTTTCCTGTTGTGGATTGATTCGCCGACAGTAGAACTTTTGGTATATACTCTACTGATTAAGATCATTTTACCCTGGGAGGTATATTCCAAATCAAACCTCGTATACTAGAGGGGAATAATATTTTCTTCCTAAATTATTAAAAAGAGTATTCCAGATTCTGGTAAGTTTTTACAGATTCAATTATTTTTTACAAATAAATTATGTTCATCTTACTTACTGGTTCTAAAAATCTCAGATACTTCGTGTTTCTGAATGATTTATTATAACCAGTAATTTCTGATTTTCATAACACAGATTGACAACAATTACCGTTAAAAGCTTGTTTTTATTATAAAGTAGACAAGTAATAATAATCTTTTTTTAATCATTTAGTTACATTTAAATTTTAAATCTGGATAATTTATATTCAAGCCTATTATCTTTATGAAATATATAGAGGAATTGTTTCTTATTGATTCTTATTAATTCACCTGCTTTATTTATATATACGATCTAATTTTTCGACACTCAATTGAGTGACCTTGTTGGTAGTAGTACTAATCTATTTATTACTTGCAATGGAGGTAGAGGGGCAACAATTATTGTAAGGTCCCAAGAATTTCTGGCAAATAGTAAGTGATAATGTCGGCAGTACTAAAAGATAACTTGTCACCAATTGGATGAAAAGTTTCCCACTTATTTAAGGCATTGCCTTGCTAGGGTCCCAACAAATGTCATTCTTGCATACAAAATACAAAAAAACTCCAATCCTTGGAGACTTCAGGTTGACTAGTCATTGCCTTCTGTTTAAGTCCCGATTAGGGTTATGCATATATTAATACACAAGAATTAAATATGAGTAAATTTATGTGTTGTTTTATATACGCACAAATTAGTATGTTATAATTTATGATCAGAAGTTGAAAGCTTTAGTTTTCAAAATTCAAATATTTTATCTGGAAAACCTTAAAATATGATTAGAAATAAAAAGTTTAACTTTCAAAATTTCAAATAGTTTCATGTAAATTGAAATATAATTTGAAACACCGAGAATATTTTTTCAAAAAAGAAAAAGAAGCAGCAAATATTAAATATGACAATTATGTCAAAAGACACACTTGTCATTTGTTGCTTGTATACGACTTTTTTGTGGAAAAAATTTAAGGTTGTGGTGAGTTACTTCACCAATTATATTCTGGCGGTGACAATTAGTACACGTCTATCATAATATAGATTTAATAACAGTTATTTAATGACAATAAAAATTTTAATATACTTTTTAGATAATAATAATAAAAATATATATTTTTTATCGCTAAAAATTATTTTTATTATAAGCCCATCTAATTAAATTTCCCCAATAATCTTCAAACTCAGCATGTGGTATATAGTTTTCTCTCTTACTTTTTGTCAACTAGTCAATTCAAGTTCCTCAAGTATAAAGAAAAATAAAATGAGAAAAAGCAGCAAAAAAGAAAAAGAGAAAAAACAAAGGTGTTCCAATTGGGAGGGGCCTCTTTTTCTAAAAAGATAGTAATAATATTGTACTTTTTTTTTTGAAAAAGAAAATACTATTGAGAAAGTACTACTGGTTAAAAATATATAGATTTTTCATATAAAAGGAAAGAATTATTAGAAGAAGTATTATACCTATGGAGAAAGGATTAAATTGATCGATTATATTGTCAATTGAAAAGAATTATTAGAAGAAGTTGATTAAAAAAACAAACAATTCCACTAAAGAGATACAACAATAAGCTTCATAAGAAAATATATTAATTTATTTTTTAAAGTGTAAGACCTCTTTAATTTTTATTTTAGATCATTAACATAAAATTGTAACTTAACAACACGTCAAATTATATCAAAGAACGCGCATTTGTTCCTCATTGCTTTGTACAGGGGATCGAAATGACTAGGCATAGTATCAAAGCTAACGAAATAAAGTTTGAACGGTGATAATTCATGAACAAAAGAAAAATGCACCAAAAGAAATATTATAATATGGTTTCGTCAATTGTTACGTATGAGAAAATTTATACATAAATTAACTATAAAAACTACCAAAAAACTAATCTTTCTTAAATAACATTTTTTTTTGATAATAACGTGTTACAATATAAAAAAAATAAATCTCTAATTGAAGAAATCCAAATCCTTATCGTCTTAAAAAAGGATCAAATTTCTTTTTTTAAGTAAAACACAATTTATATAGGATAGTCTCCAATTACTTCACTTAATTAAGCCCAAAAGTATTATGTTAAAACATATTGTTGACAAATTATAAAACAAAAACACTGAGAACTGAGTTTTTAACATGATATATATTTCATGCAAAAGAGATAACGGTCATTAGCACTTGCTTGTGGCCCAAAACAACGTTTTGGGAGAATTTTGGAGTGATAATGATGTGGCATCAGACGATGACTTATAAGAACATGGGTGGTGGGCTTGGATATTAAAGTGACAACAACTTCATAAAGGACCACTTAATATCAAACTAATTCTATATTAATGACAAGTATAGTTGTCACGATAATAACAACGTGTAATATCTAAAAAAAAATTCATGTCTAAATAATTTCAATTCCGTCTTTCTTGTTTTGCTCATCATAGAGGCAGATACTAAATCCACTTTATCCTAAATAACTTTATTCGTGATGCTATCTCTCCTAATATATCTATCTATTTATCGAAACATTCTCATATAATTTACTTTCATATTTTGAATGATTGAGTTTTTGACAGATAAACATTTCGCTCAACACGATCTGATCATTACTTTATAAAGCTTTATGTTTTAAGCATGATAACACATTTTTATCACATGATTTATCAGATGTGAACTCCATTTGATTCATAGCTTTATTATAATATTAAACTATATTTTTAAATATATATATATATGTACCACTTCAATTTAACAAATTAACTATTTTTTGGTTTTGGATTTAGCAAGATGAAAGAAACACTTATTTCATCCCATACACTTGCTCGTCCAAGAACACTCGGATCGAAGTTTTCAAATTAGTGAAAACTTGCATTTTGAATGCACGGTCAGAGGCCAATTTCTATTTTTTTTTAAAAAAAAGAAGAAAAATTACATATCTTTTATTAAATGAGTATGGAGCATAATATTTGAATATTATGGGTAAATTTTATTAGAGAAATTATGAGTTCGAAGTCTAAAGGGCAAAAAAATTTATCAAAAATTTTAAATGGGTACATCAATTTATTTTCTAACCAAAAGGACAAAATCGTTACGTCATTTCAAAAATCACTGACCAATCATCGATTTTGTCCATATTTTTTTCTTTTTTTTTATAAAAGAAATCGCTGTCAATACAACGATTTTGGTGAATTTTTTTTTAAAAAAAACTAAAATCGCTGCGATAACAACATTTTTATAAAAAACTTTTTTTTTCAAAATTGCTGTGTAGGTAGCGATTTTAGTGTTTTTTTTTTGGAAAATAGCTGTGTTGTACATTTTTTGTTCTGCCTTTTTTAAAATAAGGCATCTATTAAAGTAATTTTTTTTTAAATTTTCTGCCAATTATTTTATTAAAAAAAATCGTATTAAATATTGGTAAATTTTTTTCTGATTTTGGTTAAAATAAAAATCGCATTACAATTGTTAATAAAGATTTCACTAAATGATTTCACATATAGCAAACAAAAAATTCATATTTGTATGTTATAGCAAAGTTTGCATAATTGCGCTCCATAGCAAACATAAAACTGTATAATTCACTGGCCTATTTCGCTGCAATTGTATAATTTGCTTTGCATATAGTTGAATCGAATTAAAATGTATGTATATTGCATAATTATAAGTGTATAGCAA
This sequence comes from Solanum lycopersicum, assembly GCF_036512215.1. Lineage (NCBI taxonomy): Eukaryota > Viridiplantae > Streptophyta > Magnoliopsida > Solanales > Solanaceae > Solanum > Solanum lycopersicum. The sequence continues at coordinate 52,189,608 of NC_090801.1, read as the reverse complement.
GAAGATATATGTTTTTCTTGCTTTATACAAAAACAGAAACACAATATATACACTTCTGTTGTATAAAGCTAGAAAAAATTGTATTTCACTGCAATTGTATAATTCGTTGGCCTTTTTCTCTGCAATATTTGAAGTAAAATGTGTAAATTGTATAATTAAGTGTATAACACGAAGATATACATTTTTGCATGTGTATATACAATTTTCTCTCGCTTTATACACAACAAAAACAGAATTATACACTTTTGTGTATAAAGCGAGAGAGGCGAGCGAGAATGGAGAGTGGCGAGCGAGATATTTGGGAAAGAGACGGTGGCAAATTTTAGCTAATGTTTGCTATGGAGCACAATTAAATCCAACACACTTGTGTAGGTACCCTCATTGTCTCAAGTTATATTGCCTTTTTATATAATAACTATGAACCCACCTCATTCATAACTTGTCCTCTTTTTTTGGCCAATGCCCAATGAATTTTAGCAACTGCTGCTCTTTCACATTAGTCAAGTTTAGTCCTCCAAAACAAACTTTACTCCATGCTACCACTGCCTTGTTGATGATATTATACTATTACTTGCAGACCATAGTTTAACTTCTACAATAATTTTATTAACTCAGCAGGAAGGACAAATAGTTGAGACAAGTATGCTTGGATGCCAAATAACACTGGATTAAAGAAATCTTCTTGGTGGACAGAGGTATTCGAATGGGCCAGCACTATGCAGTATCTGTTCCTTTCCTTCATTATTGATTATTAATACTTATCCTAAATAAAAATTATAAATCGTTAAAAGGTATACTTTTACTTATTTTATTAGTAATAAAACCATTTAATTGAATATACATGAGACTATGCCCGTAAATGCACATATGAAACTTATGTCCCGTGTCTCAAGGCTTATGCCGATCTATATGGTATAAAACGTCTCGCCCAACAAATAATTAACCCAAGTGTAGGATTTACAAGAAACAGTAAAGAGAATATTTGGGAATTTTCTGTGCATTGATCTCTTCCTCTAAACATGCATATATACAACTACAAGAAAAATCAAATAACATTCTATTCCTAACAGACTATACAGATTATTGTTAACTCTATAACAAACTTTCATTCTTTACAATATCTGAGAAAGAATAAAATAGGTAATCCAAAGAAGTATAATTCTAGGTATATACATGGGCTGAGAAAATACATTGACTTCATTTATTTGGGCCTATATTTTCTTCTGTATTCAAAGAGTGCTGAGGCCCAATTTCCTTAATATTGCTCACGTGATTTGAAACACTTCGACGATTATATTCCTAAAGTTCTCTTTACCTTTGTCTTCGTTTCTGCATTTCTCTATTGAAGGTATCTCTGAAATCTCAACACCAAATCATGTTCACCAACTCGAATTTCTTGTTGTGTAATCAATTTAATGTTATTCACAGTTAATAAAATTTCAACACTATCCTCGAAGGTGAAATTATAGTATTATACAAGTTCGATCTCATTTTATTGGTTAAAATGATATTTGATCTTAAAATACTTATTAATTGTTGGTGTAATGATCCGGAAGATCATTTTTATAAATTTTTGTAAAATTTGTATTTTTCACCCCTCTCGATAGTTGCTTCGAGTTACTTTTGATCAATTGGTAAAGTTTGTTTGAAAATTTTAAACTATTTATTTGACTACGGTTAGTTAATTGACAGATATTTATAAAATAATTAAATTTTATAGATATTAATGGGTCAAATCTGAAATTTATTTAAAATTCTATACTATTTGATCTATATATATTAAAACAAGTTAAATATAATTTATCACTTTTAGAACCTAATTAATGCAGAAAATAAAATAAAAAAGAGGAAGAACTGCATGAAGACTGCGGCGTGAAAATGAACCAAGGATGGAGGAACTGCTTCACGTAAGGAAATTCAACTAAAATTTTCAATCTCTCTGCCTATGCTTTCATTATTTGCCGCGCGCGCACACACACATGGACGCACACACACGCACGCACACACACAGACACATACGCTCATACACACACACACACCCACGCACACACGTACACACGCACACGCACACACGCACGCACGCGCACACACACACGCACATGCACGCACACACGCACACGCACGCACGCACACGCGCGCGCACGCACATTATATTATTGGAGTTGATAAAATAAAATAAAACAAAAAGAAAAGTAATAGAATCTCAATGTTAGAGTTGGAATTTCTTATTGCTGCATCGTGTTTGGACTCAGTGGACAAGTATAATATTGAAAATTGAATTGATTGTTAACGTTTAGGTATATACTAATTATTAGGCAATTATTAACTAATTATTGAGGAATGATGGAATGAAAGTAAAGCATGGTTGAGGGTTTGGAGATTTGTGAGGTATCTCTTTGTCTTCTCAACAGATCTTACTCCTGTTTATGATTTTGTTCTACTTTAAAAACAATATCATATGAAACTTATATTTTCTTTTGATTCAATTGTTATACTTTAGAGGTTTGTACACGTGACAATCAGATTTTGGGGTATAATTTAAGTTGATAATAAATTTTTCGAATTTTATTGTAATAATTGTGTTTTAGACCGACTTGTCTTGGTGAGATAAGACGAATGCTATCACGTCTATTTTTTGGTCATCACAATTGGCTAAAATGATATTTTATCTTAAAACATTTATTAAATATATGTAGATGTTTAACTAAATCAAGTGAATAAAATATTGTATATATTTAAAGATAATTAAGAATTCATAAACTTTGAATTGTGACTACACATTTGTCATCCTTTGTTACAGTGAGTTTATTTAAAAACAAAATATAATACATAGATTTATAATTACAGAAGTTATTATACATAATTAATTCAAACGTTTTTACTTTAAGTACCTCAAATGATCATTGATATGCAAGAATTACATTTTGAAGTTTGACATATCAAACTTAATACAAGATCTTGGGGTAGAAATAAAGTTCGATAAACTCTACGAGTTAACACCCAAAAAAGGGGGAGTATAAGCTAGTTATTAGTCTACTAACTTGACTCCTTGACAAAAGAGGAGTCAAGAGTTCATAAATAAAATTAGAAGGTTTAACCTGCTATATTTTGAAGGAAGGGAGCTCCCATCTATCCATATCTATTAATTCCATAAATTTTCTTCGAGAGATTAGAGAAAGAGTTGAAATCATGTATTGCATCTATAACTCCTAGATGCTAATATATCAACAGGTTTATTGGCTTTCCTAATAATAAATTCATAAATTCATGAGATTCAACTAATTATTGTGCTCCTTGAATCAATTTATCCAATCTCCAAGACATTTTCCATTTTCCGTTTATACATTTAACTAAGAGTAAGAAATCCGTTTCTCCCCAAACCCTATCGTAACCTCTATTAACACAACAGTTAAATATGCACATGCTTCAGCCATATTGTTGCTAGTACCTAGGCCTAGACTTAAAAGAGTAAGCAGACATCATGTTGCCTTGGCTGTCTCTGATTAGTCCTCCTCCTCCATAGCTAATTCCTTGAACGCAACTTTCATTCTAAATTATGATCAACTATACTTACCCTCAAACAAAGTACATTATGAGAAAATGAATGATGAAGTTGGAAAACAATCATTCCATAGATCTATATATACTATGAAACATTTTATCTTTGTGCCTCCTGAAAGGCCTCGTTCCCTGAATAAATTAGTGCATTAATTAAGAAGCTCATTTCATTAGTAATATAAAGTACATTTATAAATATATGGAGTATTCTTCCTTTCACCCTTTGAATAATAAGATCACGTTTATTATGAACTAAACTCACAAATTCTGACGGTGGATTTTCACTTAGTGACATGAGATGGGGATAATCAGGATGATATGTTAGACATATGTTTTGATAAGATGACCGAGGAACGTATCTCTTATCTACCTACGCAATAAGGAAGTGGAAACAACAAAATGAGAAAAGAAAATACATGCTTATCATAATGGACTTAAATCTCCTTAAAAAAAGTAAAATATTTGTGACTCAATCTAAATATTCATGAAGTTATTTTCTTTAATTTTATTTTTAATTAATTTATAGTTTACTTCAATTTGTGGTATATTGTCACGACCCAAATTTGGGCCGCGACTGGCACCCACACTTACCCTCCTATGTGAGCGAACCAACCAATCTAAACCTTAACATTTCAATATAATATCAACAGAAAGTAATGCGGAAGACTTAAACTCATTAATAAAATCAATAACTATTATTATCCCCAAAATCTGGAAGTCATCATCACAAGAACATCTACTTCAAATTACTAAATCTAAGAGTATTCTAAAAGTTAAAAATACATAAGAAGCTAGTCCATGCCGGAAGTTCAAGGCATCAAGACTTGAAGAAGAAGATCCAGTCCAAGCTAGAAGCATTAGCTCACCCTGAATTTCCGATGTAGTAAGACTGGCTTGAATTACTGTTGAGTCGAAGACGACGGCACGTTTGCTGCACTCCACAAATAAACAAGAAGAAAACATAAAAGTAGGGGTCAGTACAAAACACGGGTACTGAGTAGATATCATCGGCCAACTCAAAATAGAAAACAATATATATCGAGTAATATCATAAAATCAACTATGATACTCAACATGTAGCAACAACAAGTACTATATCATTAACAATTACCGTCAAGTTCACACATGAGGACTCAAGCCTCAATACCATACTCATTTGGGAATCATGTTCATTTAGATTGAGTATATTAACATCTTTCAAGATTCATTATCTTTATTTCTCTTGTGTCGGTACGTGACACTCCGCTCCCTCATATTCATTAATCCTCTTGTGTCGGTACGTGACACTCCGATCTCCTAAATCTACGTGTCGGTTCGTGACACCCGATCCCCTAAATCTACGTGTCGATTCGTGACACCCGATCCCCTAAATCTACGTGTCGGTTCGTGACACCCGATCCCCTAATTCTACGTGTCGGTTCGTGACACCCGATCCCCTAATTCTACGTGTCGGTTCGTGACACCCGATCCCCTAATTCTACGTGTCGGTTCGTGACACCCGATCCCCTAATTCTACGTGTCGGTTCGTGACACCCGATCCCCTAATTCTACGTGTCGGTTCGTGACACCCGATCTCCTAATCTCATTCTATCAACTCATCAAGCCTTTTCCCTTATCAAGGCATCATCATTAAAAAGAGATTAGGTTTTTTTATCAAGATTTGGGATTTAATAACTTCATCATGCTTAATATAGTCACAATTATATAATCACGTTCATGCATGCATACAATTAAGCACATAGCAGGGTTTACAATACTATCAATACATATCATTCTCTATTAAGAGTTTACTATGAAAGCATGAAAACCATAACCTACCTCCACCGAAGAATTGCGATCAACAAGCTATCTTCTCAAAATCCTTGCTATTCCCTTCGTTTTTCTCTCTCTCTCTACTCGTTCTCTTTCTTTTTCTGTCTCTCTTTGTTCTTTCTTATTTTTCTTATTCAAACCCTCTTTCTTTTACCCTAATTAGTATATAATTAAGGATAAAAGATGACAATAATGCCCCACTAATTAACTTAAGGTTACCTCTTTTAACCCCCAAGTAATTAGACTTATTAACATTAACCCACTAACTTTATAATTAAGGCAAGAATAGTCAAAAACGTCCCTTAAAACGTATCAAGAAATCCGACCCAGACTGGGATTTCGCAGTCTGTGACGGCCCGTCCTGCTGCCCGTCACAGAGTTCAGAGACTCAATTTCTCTGAAGAATCTGTGACGGTCCGTCACACCTGTGACGGTTCGTCCTGCCATTCCGTTACGAAGTTCAGAGAGTCGATTTCAGTACCCAATTTTCAGTTTTTCTAAGTGTTTTGAAACGAGACCCTGCGACGGTCCGTCGAGCCAATGACGGTTCGTCGTGGGGTCCGTCGCTTCTGCCAGTTTTTCTAGAAATAAAATCTGCTGCTCAAAACGACTAAACAGGTCGTTACATATATGGATCAACAACTTCAGTGACACACAAAACAAATAGGCATAGTAATAGTGCTAATCAAGTACTATAGGGTATTTATTACTAACAAGCCCAAAGAACTAGGTCTATATATACAAAAATAGAACTCAATGTGAAAGAGTGAAAGAGTGATAACCTTTCTGACTTAAAGTACACCCATTAGTTGCTCAAGGTAATCCGCTAGATACATTTTTCATTTGAGGGTGGACAACACCAGAATTTCTATTGTATGAATTGTCGGATTTGATACTTACGCTACGATAAAAATATTTTTTAGCGGCAATAAATATTGATATTAATGAAGAGTGTTAAAGAAATAATTGCCGTTAATGATAAATTTTTATGTAATGCTAATCAACAATATATAACCATATAATTAATACAACTAGATATTATCATCAACTATTTATTAAAACACACTTCCATTTTCCTACTTGAATGTTGGCAGTAAAAGGAAACAACACATAGATTATCTAAGGTACGTTTTGATAAATAGTTGATCACAATTTAGGCAGGAAGCTCTCATACCTAACAATTCACGTATAAAACTCAAAAAAATAGAATACGTTATACGTGTTTTTTAATCATTGACACTATCTTAATCAACAAAACATAGCTACATACTTGAAGGTCCAACATAAGGGGCACTTGAATCTCTTCCACTTTGGCAGCAATGGAAAAACAAGCTGACTCATCTATGGTTTATCCTTTTGAAACAAACTCCAGAAATCAATCAATCAAAACAGTTCATAGCTAATACAACATTCAAAGCATTGAAATCATAATGGTCAATAACATTCAACATCCATTTCAAAGACTCTTTTCTAACCCCCCAACAAAAACCCCTTTGAAACTAAACTTTTTTTTTTCACATTAAACTAAACTAGTACAGTAAAAAAAACAATCTCTTTTTCTTTTGATAATAAAGTTTCAATGTCATCATCTTCCCAAAACAAGTCACATTCTAATAAAGATGAAGTCTTTTTCATATTCTTGTTCTGATTTTTTTGTTCTGAATGGTAGTTCAATGTGGATCATATTTTTCTTGTAGATTTATCGTTTAAATTATTGATACGTAACATTATGTAAAGATGGAGAATGATACAATCTATCCAAACATTTTATTTCTTAAAACTAACACAATATTATACATTTTAAAATAATTTGTCATAATCATCCAATCAGAGTTTAATGGATTGATTTCACACGTGATTACATAATTTTTATTTTATTTTTACTAGATTATTTCTTGCAGCATAAATATTATTTATTTTTTATACATTTATCACTGAAATTTACTTAACTGGGTTTTGTAAATTGTACTAACAAGAATCGTTGAACTTTAATAAGGAATAAGATGTTTTATAAAATTGACATTGCTCAGGTTGAATAATTTATCAAATGCGTTAGCAAATTTGGAGGAAAACTTATTTACATTTTAAATAATTTGAAGTTAAAATTTATTTGACCATCCATAAGAGTGGTTAGTAATAGTAACTCATCATAAATGATTTTTTCCTCTCTTTTACGCTAGATAACTAAGAGTAGAAAATGTTAAAATAATTATATTTACAATAAAAATATCATTCAACTTTGCTAATTATAAGTATCATATAATAATAAAGGTCCATTTCATTTTAAGATAGATAATAAAAAGTTTAATTTTGCCTCATTCTTGGTCTACTAATTATTTAATGGTCTAATAATTAATTAGTGCATTAATTAAGAAGCTTTTATATATATATATATATATATATATATATATATATATATATTCTAATTCCAATTCTAATTCTAATTAATTTTTACATATAAATAGAAAAAAAAATCTAACGGAAGGCAAAATTGAACAAGTTTGAGTATTATATAGATAAATTTAAAACTTCTCTTTTTCCGATTAAGTAACTCATTTTTAATTAGAAAGTACAAAATCATTTATTATGAGTAACATTACTAACCACTCTTGTGGAGTATCAGTCATGTTCAATATTATTGAGCTGAAATCTAACAGATACCAACAAAACTGAATTAGAGAGTCAAGATAGATGCAAAAATAAAAAAAAAATGAAGTTACAAAGATTAAATCACAATAATCGAATGATGAACATATCACATGGTTTGAAATATTTCATATAACATTCTGATTTGTATAACACAACACAAGAAAGATAATTATGGAGATGAACATAATTCATAGTCACAGCTCACAGGCTGAAGATAATTTTGGTCACAGACTCACATCTACTTCTTACTTAACACAATCAGATTAGACCCCTAAAACCAACTTTCTATAGATAATGAGAAACTAGCTAGCAGCTTTAATTAATTTGGGCACAATCTAGTTTCCGTCATTAGTATCTGAATCAACTTGTATAACCAAATTAGGAACGTGTGGCTTTGTCGTGAATGCTGTCTTTGTGCGTTTCTTGCGTAACAAAGACATGCCACCACATTGCCTCTTCTTCGTATCTGGAGGCTGGACATCATCAGCTGATTTCAAAAATGAGTGATTCAAGAGCATGTCTGCACTCCAACGCGCGCTTGGATTCCTGGCCAAACAATTATTCAGGAAATCTTTTGCCTCTGTAGACAGTTTAGGATTCTGAATAATTGGTTCCTCATACTTAATTCGGTTCAACATGAGAATTGATGATTCCCATAGGGGTTCCCCAGTAATCATCTCGTAAACAGTACATCCGAGAGACCAAATATCAAATCCTGGGCAGTACTCCTCCTTAAGTAGAGCTTCAGGTGCCATATACCTTTTAGTTCCTCTTTGCCCCACATTCTCTTTCGAGTTCTGCTCCAAAGTTATGGAAAGTCCGAAATCAGCTATCTTTGCCACCTCATCATCAGCATCACCAGTAAGAAGAATGTTTTCGGGTTTTATATCACAATGAATAACCCCTTTTTTGTGAATCAAACTTAGCCCTAAAAGTATATTCTTTGTGTGCTTTTGGACTTGAAACTCAGGCAATCCTAGTTTGTTAATACGATCAGCTAGGCTTCCAACTGAGGCAAATTCAAGCAGCAAATTGTAAAGATATAAATCATCTTCAAAGGTGATATTAAATCCAAAACATTGAATAATTTGAGGACAATCCTCAAACATTCTTAAGAATTCTCTTTCATTTCGAAGAGATAAAGAGCGATTCAACAAACTAGACTTAACAGCAATGAGAGATGGTATCTTACGAGAACGGGTAGCAGTAGAAGCCATTGATACAAGACCATAGCTTCCTTTACCCAATATTTTACCTCTATTCCACGTAAATTTCGCTTGTTTTTCCACCATTACAATTATTTTTCACACTTCTTTTTTTTTTTACTTGAATGTGAGCTCTTTTGCTAGTGTATGTATAGGAGTCATGATAAATTAGCAGATTGGATCATATTTAAAATTGGGTTGAATATAGTCAGTAAAAATAAATTTGAATAAAACTCGTCTCAACCAATTCTTTGACCCATTTTTACCCTTCTTTTGTTCTTTTATGGACTTTTATTTATTTAGTTTTTCCATTTTTCATTTTTTTAATGTCTTTAAAATGGAAAATTTAAAAAGTATATTTTTATTGTCCAGTAGATTTGATATTCATATTTTTAACTAACTCATTAAAATATAAATAAAATGTACTGATTTTATATAGCGGTTTTGTTTCCTAATATTTCTGTTTTCCCCTTCACAGTGCTAGTAGAAGAAATTTTATTAAAATTTATCATATTTACTTCTTTTAATATATGAAAATTTGAAGCGGTATATAATTAATAAAATATTTAGCGTTAAATAACAAGCACTTATATAAATTGTGATTTATTAAAAAGAGTAATAACTTTGAATTCTAAGTCCTTCACGTGATTAATGAATAAAATAAAGAACCATCATTACTTAATTTCAAATCCTAATAAGACAATTCTAAAATGAACTTATTTTTTGAAATTCTATTTATTGGGTAAATATAATAAATTTAACATTAATTGAGTGCTAGTAAAAATTTTGGTCAAATATATGGAATAAAATGATACAACTCATTTTTTATTTTTGTTTCATTCGTGCAAAATTTTATTTAGTTCTCATCTTCATTTCTTTTTCTTTTTTATTTTGCTACTTCTTATCCATTTCTTTCTTCATGTCTTTAAATATGTTTTAAAGTGTATTTATTAATTTTCATAAATGTAGAATTACATTTAAAGTGTATTTATTAATTATGATAAATATATAATTACATTTGAAGTGTATTTATTAATTATGATATGATAAATGTATAGTTATATTTCTGCACTTAAATCGTCAAATAAATCTATTAAAATAAAATTAAAAGGAAAATTGTTACAAATCCATTGAACTAATTAAGTGGATTGTCCATTGGATATTCATGAATTACTTTTATTCATGTATGTATATTTTCAAGGTGATATGATCCATTATGGATAAACATGTATCTATTAATTTGGTGACCTTTGGGAGTGATATCTCAACACTATAAATAGAGACATCACTCACCATTTAAAGTACACACTTGAATAAGAAGAAAAATCATCTTCTTCTATCTACTTCTCTTGTCTTCTTCTCTTTATGATTATATTCTTATAGCTTGATTTTATAACACGTTATCAGCACGAGTATGCTCTAAAGGTTATAGCACTTCGCAAAAGTGTTATAGTTGAAACACTTGTGAGCAGGAACATGTTTTATTTATTTTTTCTTGTTACATATTTATATTTTCAAAAATTCCTCTTATACTAATAATTTATTTTAGTATATATGTGATATATGAAAATATAAAATATATTGGTTTGTTTTACTCAAACAATTTTATACATTGATTTATGATTATATTAACAGTTTTTCGTTTCATAAACGAATTGAAGGATAGTGAAGTAAATATTCATGTTGATTTTTTATGTGTTAATTATGAGGAACTTATTAATATTTATAATTGCTAGAGGTGAGAAAACTCTCAATCTTATTTTGACTAAATTTGCTTCTATAATTCTTGATTTCATTTAAAGGCTCATGGTTGAGTTCTATTGGTATTGACTTATATGACATTGATTGAATGGTAAGACGATAGATTCAAGTCCCATCGCACCAAAAGGGTAAGACATTTGGTTAAAGTCCAGATGACATAATGAAAAATATTTGCGGATAAGACGGTAGATTCATGTTCTATCGCACCAAGAGGGTAAGACATCAATTCGACTTTTGATGCACCATAATAAAAAGGTAGTGAGTTCAAGTCCCATAGAATTATGACCTAATGTGCCTTGTATGGATAAGACATTGATTTTGAGTCTCAATGCACCATATTGATGATAAAATGATGATTGAGGCAAAATAATATATTTTTGATGAAAAGTCTTGAAATTCATCATATTGAATTTGCTCCATTCCTTGAAAAGAATATGGAAGCAACATGTGATAACTTTGAAATTCGTCTGTTGACTTGCTCCATTCAATTATATGAATGTGGTAGCAGCAAATAATTCGTCTGAAAAATGACAAATATTAATGATATGAAAAAGGACGTGAATGGACGAAATTATAATAGTCATCATTGTGGTAATTATTAAAGGAAAAACACTATGGGTTCTCCAAATAGTCCTTCAAAATGTGAAGACAATTTTTTATTATCAAAATGGTATTAAAGGTCATTGGACTTGTGAATATTGTCGATCCAATAATTTGAAAAGTTTATAAATCCTCCATCAAAAGACAAAAAGATAAAGTAATGGTATACTTGATCTTTCAAAGTGATGTTGAGTTGTGTCATAGAAAATATGATGAATTTTAAAGCCATGACAATGTGCTTATAATGCAAATTAATGAAGTACATACAAATGATTAGTCCATTCCTTGAAAAGAATGTGACTTGTGATGAGTATAGTGAATGCTCGATCATTCTATAAGAGAATGGGTCAAGATGTGATAAAATCATTATGGGTTAGATTATATGCACAACTCACCTTTATGGAAGGTTTGAGAAAAAAAAATGATATATGCCACATCTCATCTCTACGGGAAGTTTGAGAGAAATATATAAATTTTATTTGATGTGAACGGTCAATGATCGTGTGCGTTTATACGTCATAAATATTATGGTATGTTTGTTATGAACTATCGAAAGGACAAAAGAAAGAAATAGTTCTTGCCTATAAGGGTTGTGGTCATTATTGTGTGGCAATATAAATTTGTCATTGATTGTGTACCTATGGTACAACAAAAGTAAAGCAAGAAACATGTTTTGCTCGTGATGTTTTGACCATGACAATAATGATATAATTTCTCCTTGAAGGAGATGCTCACAATAGGGATTGTGTCATGCACTATGTGATAGTACACAAAATTAATAGCAAGCTCTAACGAGTTGTGTTATTATCAGAGGAATAATAATGGGTTGTAGTAAGTCTCAAAAGAAATTAATTTAAGTTTCGAATGAATTGAAAATAAATATCGAGACTATAAATCACTACAACCGAAGGGGTTATAAATATTTATGTAAAAGGATACCCATTGTTTCCTCTTGTTTGTTGCACACTAAAGTGGGCATGCTGATGAAATCACATGCGAAAGTAAATTATAAGTGTACTGAAATAAAGATTAGTTGGCATGACCGGTTGACCATTCTGATTTAAATGTGATGCAAATGTAATTGAGAATTTATGTGGAATATATGATGAAGAAATAAAAGATTCTTCAAGAATTCTCACGTGTTGCTTGTTCTCTTCATAAAATGATCATTGTACCAGCTAAGGTTGAGATTGTAATTTCCTGAAATTTTTGGAATATATAAAAAGGTGAATATGAGCTCATTCATCTGCTATGTAGATCATTTGCAACTATACGATAGGCGTATCAATGCGATGATCACATGTTCTTTGTTGTCAACTTACAAATTGGTGTTTGTAAAGTTGTTTGCTTGAATTGTTAAAATTAAGAGCACAGTTTCAAACTATGGAATTATATTGATGACACTGGTTGATTTAGCAGAAATTGTATGCCTCCAATTATAGCTTAATCATGGTTATGAGAACAAAACTCTCAAATGAGATATGGTATGAGATATGTAACATGTATCAACACATGTATGCATCAAGCCAACAATGTTTCCCCTTTAAAATTGGTTTAGGGTCAGAAAACAAATAATTTTCATCTTAGAGGTTGAATGTGCGGTCATGATCTAATTGCTCCACCATGCACAAAGATGAACTCCCAAATAAGGTTGAAATGAATGTTAGATTTTCTAACATTAGGGGGAGAGATGATTGACATCTGAAAATTATGTGTGAGGTTAATTATGAATTATCTAAAACCTCGTTAAATAAATATGTGAACTTAAAGTTCAAGGGATAATTCAGTTGCATAATGTTGCAAATCAGTTGCCAGATGAATGCACTAACCCTATGATATAATTCAGCTTCAAATACTCTAATATGAAGTCCTTGAAGGACAAAGTCTATGATACGCCGTAAGCGTAATAGACCAATCGGTTCCAAATATAGAATTCCTTGAAGAAGGAAGGAGCAAATGATCAATATGGTCATGATAATGAGGCAAATTCTATAAAAGAACACATTGACATAACACATCATAAAATCTCGAAAAAAAATCCAGGTACCTGAAAATAATGAAAAATGAAGAGATCTTGATAAGTTATGTCATATTGGAATCAATATCAAATAACCGTCGACGGTATCTTTGATATGAGGTAGCGCTCAATGATATAAATTGTGACGAGGATCTTAAATTCAAATCTGTCATAGAATGTGGACAGATAAATGGTTGGCCAAGTAAAATGCATAATTTAAGTATATTGTTCACTTAGAAAAGTGACGTTTTGGACTGGTAGTCCATAAGTCAAGATATAATGTCAGTGGAGTATAATAAATTATTATGCGATGGTATAATCGTAATATATCAAGTACAATTTGTGCCTTGGGGCATAAAATTTTTTCGCAAAATTCTTGACATTGTTGGAGATGTTTTCTCCTATGGTAGATGCAATGAAGTTTGTTTTGATCTGACAACATATGAAAAACTTGAATACATATAATGAATAATTATCATGTCTAGCTAGACAATACTGAAGGTTATATGAAAATCCTTGAAGTAATCGAGGTGTGAAGCATATAAGAGTTTGAAAGAAACTTTTTCAATATATAAAACCTCAAAATCCTTATATGGATTGAAATAGTCAAGGAAGAAAAGGGTACAAAAGAATGACCTTAATTGTCCTTGTATTTTATGAAAATGTCTTGGTAAGACAGAATTTTGTCTTGACCTACAGATTGATAATTTGACAAATGAAATATTTGTCTAACGGTGCACATAGTTTTGATGCAATGTTAAATGGATAAATCACATTCATTGAGTACCCCAATGATTATGAGATCACTTGACATAAATGATGATTCAGTTTGATCTCAAAAGAAGAATGAAGAACTTCTTTGTGATGAAGCTCCATATATTGGGCACTAGTGCATCTTACTAACAATATTTGACCAGATATTTATTTTGCAGTAAATTTTCTGGCAAGATTCAGTTCTCCCCGATAAAACGACATTGAAATGATGTTGAGCACATGATTGAATATCCTTGAAGGACCATAGTTATGGGTTTATTCTATTCCGAGGAATCCAAGACAAAATTGTTTGGTTACGCAGAAGCAAAATATTTATCTGATCAGCATAAAGCTCTATCTCAAGCACGCTATGTGTTTGCATATGGAGGAACAATAATATCATGGCGATCAATAAAGCAAATGTTGCTATGCAGAAATAAAAGTCCTCCATGAAGCAAGTCGAAAGTACGTCTGTTTAAGATAAATGACACATCATATTTAGGAAATGTGTGGTTTTTCTTTGAAAAAGAATATGTCAACCACAATGTACGAAGATTGGAGACATCATCACAAGAAATTAAGTGATGTTTTAATCAGGGGAATATAATACGCGTTGCACTCTTTTTCCCTTGACGAGGTTTTTTCCCACTGGGTTTTCCTGGCAAGATTTTTAATGAGGCAACAAATAGTGCGTATCAAAAAATATGTGTACTCTTTTTCCTTTACTAGAATTTTTTCCCACAGGGTTTTTTTCTAGTAAGGTTTTAACGAGACACATTATCTATGGAAATTAGTGTTACAAATCCATTGAACTAATTAAGTGGATTGTCCATTGGATATTCATGAATTACTTTTATTCATGAATGTATATTTCCAAGGTGATATGATCCATTATGGATAAACATGTATCTATTAATTTGGTGACCTTTGGGAGTGATATCTCAACACTATAAATAGAGACATCACTCACCATTTGAAATACACACTTGAATAAGAAGTGTTGAATGCCTTGAATCGGACCCGCTACAAACAGAAAGGACGGGGGTCTCGCTGCCCGGTCAGCGAGTCGGGGGTCCAGGGGGGCGACGCGCCCCCTGGCCTGAGGGTCCGGGGGGGCGGAGACGCCCCCGGCCCGACGGTATACAATGTTGTTGTATTGGGACCTTAATTTTCTGTCAATTCTGTATGTTGGGCCCAAGCCTGTTAGGGCGTAGTTTAGCACTATATAAAGACGCTATGACAAACCCTATTTTGTAATTCTGTTTTTGCCTCTCCATAATAAAACTGCTCCCTCTCTTCCCGTGGACGTAGCCAATTTATTAGTGAACCACGTAAATCTGTTGTCTTGTTTTTCGCGTTTATATATTTTCTCGTATTATCTCAAATTCCGCACAACAAGAAGAATATTCCTATTCTTCTATCTACTTCTCTTGTCTTCTTATCATTATGATTATATTCTTATAACTTAATTTTATAACAAAAATAACATTATTTTCAGGAAATTCTATATGATATCATATAAACTCACTATTTATATACATCACCATTCATGAGATTAAATTTCAGACTGAGCTTGTCTACGGGGTTACAAGTTCGAGCTAAGAAAATAATTTTTTATAGAAATACAAGATAAGGTAGCATACAATAGATTTTTTTGGTCCGATTTTACAAAAAAAAAATAATTAAAATTTTTTGCAGGATAAGGTGGTGTAAAACCTCATCAGATTTTTATTTTAAAAATGACTTCTTCCGATCAGTTTATATTTCTTTATTTTTGCATTAAAAAATTGGAAGAAAAATAATGGAAAAAAAAGAGAGGCGAAAACAGATAAATAAAACTAATTTGAAAGCATAAGAAGAGACGAACTTGATTTTATTAGGAACGGATATGATAATACCCTGACTGCCCTGAAAGTTTTTTTACCACACACACACACATATATATATATATATATATATATATATATATATATATATATATATATTTATATGTATGAAATCTCCAGAAAAGGACTCAATATATGTAGCATTCAATTAATTAAAATATGTATTTTTTGTTCATTCTTGTAGAAATATATCAAATTTGAATTGGCTTATCATGGTCAAATATGAATACTCGTATTTTACCCATATGTGTCGATACTCTTATAGGTTAACAATAGATTTGAAATTCATATATACCCAATCAAAATACAAGTGATCTAACTCATCAAAATATGAATAAAATAAATTGATTTTATTAATATTGACTAAAATTGTTACTCTTATTTTACCCATATGTGTCGATACTCTTATAGGTTAACAATAGATCTGAAATCCATACATATACCCAATCAAAATACAAGTGATCCAACTCATCGAAATACGAATAAAATGGATTGATTTTATTAATATTGACTAAAATTGTCAGCACTAGTGTAGTTATACACCACGTAACTACGTATAACACATTGTTCTTCCCTACAAACTAAGTTTGCATGATTCAAAAGAATTCTTCATGAATGAATTAGGTAGAACGGAACTCCATATTGGAATTGCTCTTGATTCTTCATGAACCCCCAAGAATTCTCCATGAAAGTATTTCAATTTCTTGATAATTCTTCAATTACCCATGAGTTTTTACAAGATTTCTTCTATGAAAGTATTTTAATTTCTTGATAATTCTTTTACACATGTGTTTTTTTTAAGATTTTCTTTATGAAATTATGGATATTACTAAAACAAGAAATTCCTATCTTGAGGACTACTTTAATGATTTTCTTTATAACTTCTTGATAACTTTTTGGCGATCTCTTAATATTTTATTGAAGTTCTTATATTATGAACCTTAGAACTATGAGTTATGAAAGTTCCCAAATTTAAGACCTTATGATGTTATCTTATGATTCTTTATACCACTTTATTATTATAATGTGATATATGTCTCTCACGAACGCAAAATTATGATACATGATGTGATGATATGAATGAAATTTATGAGCTTAAATGTCATGAATATTAGTCATTCATGATCACATAAGCTTAAGAGAGCTAAGTAGTCAATGGAGAAGACATAAGTCTAAATGATGAACTCTGAAACTAGGTTTGTCGACATAGATTAAGGAGCGTACAGTTGGTTCAGGTGACTCCTTTTATGCTCAATGGTAAGGACTAGTTATGAATCCATATTATGTGTACGGGTATGTCTCATACTCAGTAGTTGAGATCAAACTCAACGCGCTCACATGATAATTTATATCCGTTACACTATTAACCTCCACTAAAATATGATAAAAGAGGTAACCCTAAGGTGTATGTTATGTTTCATTCCACAATTTCACATACGGTAAGCTTTCATATGTACTTGCATTTCTTCCGCCGGATGTGCTGCATCTTTTATTTAGGTACACTGACACGTGATCAAGCTACTAGCTAGGTTTTATAGCTTACGCTATTGGTGAACCTCTCTTTGTTCTCAGTGATTTGTGTTTACGTGTGCAAGGTATATCGATAGATAAATAAATATTTATGTTATATTTTGATCTTCGTGTCCTTCATTTGACAATAGTTAAAAGTTTCTATGACTTTTGCGTTATGAAATCTATTTTTATGAAACATATATCTTTTCAAATGTATTCTCCCTCTCATGTCTAGATGTATACTCATGTTCATGTCATGTTATGGTTATGCTCGGGCTCGTAATGACATCGAATACAGGTCACGTACATGGGTGTAGGCTTAGGCGAGGACAATAGTATGTGTAACAAATTTGTTTCTTAATTTTTTTGTTTTCCTTTTCATAGTGCTACTAGGAGAAATTCTATCAAACTTTTTTCTAATTTAGGCCTCATTTATTTTCATTAAGATTAAGAGGTCTGAATTTGAATACACATTTGAATATTAAAATTTGCATTAGGATTTGGGGTGTTTTGATTTGAATACACATTTGAATATTATGACGTAGTCTCTAAATCTGACCACTAAATATAATGGTGTTTGTTTTTTAATATTTGAACGTGGAAGTGAAATTGAACATTATGTTAATAAAATATTATAAATTTTCATTTCCACAAAATATATCACTTTTGATAATGAAAAAAAGTTTTAAAAGTTTTAATAATCATGATTTGGAGTGTTATTTTTTCATTCAAAAACCTTGATAAACAACAATACATCAAAAATATTATTGCAACCAGTGTTCTTGACACACATCAATACAAGAAAATTATTAATATAAAAAAATTCTTGAAAGGACTTATGAAAACTTACCAATTGGGAAAAATGGTGTTTGATTGAGAAAATTGAGAAAGAAAGTTTTTAGTTATGAGATAAAAAGGCAAGCCGAAAGCAGAGAAACTATGATTTTTTATTTGGAAACTTATCAAATGAGTCTGAATGTTGTTAATAGTCTCCTACAAATCTGATTCGTTCAGACATTTTCAGACCCATTAAGAGTTTTTTTAAAATAAAATAAATGAACTTAATGGGTTGAATTTGAATGATTATGATTCAAAACTAAAATCCAAACGTACTTAATAGGCTGAATCTAAATGATTAAGATTCAAAACCCCATTAAGTGCATACAAATGAGTACCTTGCTACTTCCTCTGTTCAACAATACTTGTCTGCTATATTAAAAATCGATGTCCAACAATACTTGTCTATTTTGTGAAATTTGTAGATAATTTTTACACTTAGTTCCTAATTTACCTTATTATTAGTTATCGTTATTTTCTAAGTACATATTTTAAGACATTGTATTTATTATATTTAATGGATGATATGATAAATTACCATTATGATTATAGTAATTTAAGCGGTGTGCCCAGTCAATAGTGGATAACTATTGTTGGATAGAGGGAGTACTTTTAGTACATGGAAATTTAAAGTTGTATAAATATTCAAAAAATATTCACCAGATGTTGTACATCATTGCGACATAATTCAAAAGAAAGACATTCAGATAAAGTCATGTCTCTCATATCTAGAGAATAAAAGTTCCTTATATTGATGTCTGTTAACGTATTTAATGTCCTATGAAGTAAATATGATTTAAATCTTCATTCATAATGTAATGTTTTGTACTTGTAGGACCAAGTGGATGGGTTGAGAAAAGGAAATGATGAAGTTGGAAATTACCAATCATTCTATATGTTATATATATACTAATTAATATATATGGAACAAAATAGAGATATTTAGTGATAGTAGATTTTCTTTGAATATTGTCGCAAATCTATTTTGTATTGAGTTTCATCTAGAAAGCCTTTAGTAATACTTGTAAGAGTGCTGCTTATAAATAGCCATAGTTATTATTATTGCACAACATGTAATTTTCCTTGGACGTTTGTAATAAGATGAGGGTTTATTATGAATCAACTTAGGTACTATGATGATAGGAGATTTGTTCTTTCAAACTGAAGCTCCATTAGGAATAACTAATTAAATCTATAGGGGTCTGTATACCCTAACCAAAAAATCCTTAAGAGAGGATCAATCCATAAAAATTTCTTACTTTACATACATTACAAACCAATGTTGTATTGCCAGAAACTAGCAGTTTTGGGAGGAGTTTCCACCTTTAAAATCTGCATCAAGTTCTGAGTTTCCTCCTTTAGAATTTGCATCAAGTTCCGAGTTTCCTCCTTCAGAATCTGTACCAAGTTCTGAGTTTTCGCTTTCAGAATCTACACCAAACTCTGTAACCATATCACGAACTTGTGTCAGTCTCCTTAATGCTTTGTTTTCGCGTAGCCTTAAAAAGTACATGCAATGATAACATGGCCTCTTCCTCGTGAACTCTGGAGGCTGGACAATGTCAACTATTTTCAGAAATGAGCTTGGATTCTTGACCAGACAATTATTCAGGAAATCTTTTGCCTGTGTAGACAGTTTGGGATTCTCAAAATTTGATTCCGAATTTGATGATTCCCATAAGGGTTTCCCAGTGATCATCTCATAAACAGTACATCCTGGACTGTACTCCTACTTAAGTAGAGATTCAGGTGTCATGTACCTTTTAGTTCCTCTAAGCCCCTGCTTTAGCGTCCTATTTTGTTCCAAAGTCAGGGCAAGCCCAAAATCAGCAATCTTTGCCACTACAACCGAACCATAACCATTAGTAGTAGCAAGAAGAATGTTGTGGGGTTTTATGTCGCAATGAATGATCCCTTTTTTTCTTTTTGAATCTTATTGAGCCCTATAAGAATATCCTTGGTGTGCTTTTGGACTTGAAACTCAGGCAATCCTCCTCGTTCATGAATACGATCAGCTAGGCTCCCAGCTGAGGCATATTCAAGCTCCAAACTGTAAAGATATAAGCCATCTTTGCAAGTGACTTTAAATCCAAAACATCGAATAATTTGAGGACAATCTTCAAACATTCTTAAGAATTTTCTTTCATTTCGAAGAGATCGAGAGCTGTTCAACCTACAAGATTTAACGGAAAAAGAAGCGAAATATAAGTGGAGGAGAGGTCGAACATTGGGAAATGGAAGCTATGGTTTTGTTTCATTGGCTTTTACTAATACTGATGATACCCCTTCTCCTACCATACCATCTCTCATTGCCGTTAAATCTTCTAGGTTGAACAGC
The DNA here is from genome assembly GCF_036512215.1 of Solanum lycopersicum. Classification (NCBI taxonomy): domain Eukaryota; kingdom Viridiplantae; phylum Streptophyta; class Magnoliopsida; order Solanales; family Solanaceae; genus Solanum; species Solanum lycopersicum. The sequence continues at coordinate 52,168,680 of NC_090801.1, read as the reverse complement.
TCTCGATCTCTTCGAAATGAAAGAAAATTCTTAAGAATGTTTGAAGATTGTCCTCAAATTATTCGATGTTTTGGATTTAAAGTCACTTGCAAAGATGGCTTATATCTTTACAATTTGGAGCTTGAATATGCCTCAGCTGGGAGCCTAGCTGATCGTATTCACGAACGAGGAGGATTGCTTGAGTTTCAAGTCAAAAAGTATACCAAAAATGTTGTTTTAGGGCTCAGTTTGATTCACAAAAAAGGGATAATTCACTGTGACATAAAACCCCACAACATTCTTCTTACTACTGATGAGGTGACAAAGATTGTTGATTTCGGGCTTTCCATAACTTTGCAACAGATCAACTGCGGGGACGAGGTGGGGCTCAGAGGAACTAAAAGTTACATGGCACCTGAAGCTCTACTCAAGGACGAGTACTCCCCACGATTTGATATTTGGTCTCTTGGATGTAGTGTTTACGAGATGATAACTGGGAAACCCCTATGGGAATCATAAGATATTATGTTGAACCGAATTAAGTATGAGGAACCAAATATTAAAAATCCTAAATTGTCTACTGAGGCAAAAGATTTCCTAAATAATTTTCTGGTCAGGAATCCAAGCGCGCGTTGGAGTGCAAACATGCTCTTGAATCACTCTTTTCTGAAATCAGCTGAGGATGTCCAGCCTCCAAATGCGAAGAAGAGGCAATGTGCTGACATGTCTTTGTTCTGCAAGAAACGCGCAAAGATAACATTCACGACACAGCCACACATTCCTGATTTGGTTATACGAGTTGATTCAGATTCTACAGACGAAAACTAGATTGTGCTCAAAGATGCTAGTTTCTAGTTGACTATAGAACGCTGGTTTGTAACGTAACAAGTAGATATGAGCTTGTGATCAAAATGATCTCAAGTGTAACCCCTTTATTTTAATTATCCTCAGCCTATGAGCTGACTATGAATTATGTTCTTCATCAGAATGTTATATGAAATATTATCCTTCTTGCGTTATGTTATATAAATCAGAATGTTATATGAAATATTTCAAACCGTCTCATGTTCATCTTTTGTTTTTTGTAATTTTAATCTTTGCAACTTCTTTTTTTTTTTTGCATCTATGCTGTGACTATAATTGATTTTTGTTATGTTTTGTTGGTATCTGTTAGGTTTCTGATTAATAATATTGAACATGACTGATACTTGTGACTCAGAAAAACTGATTTTCCCCTCACTTATATACTCCCTGATTAACAATGAGTCACTTTATAGGAAAAAGAAAAAAAAATTAAATTTGCCTTCAGTTACATATTTTTTCTTAAGCCATCCATAATCATTTAAAGTTATCTGCATATTTTACTTAAACACATCTAATAGAGTTAGTACCTACTGAATACTCGTACTACTCAAAATTAGTATTATTAAACATTCTCGCTGATGTGGCATGGGAAGTGCAGTACACAAACATTCAGAGCTTGATAGACCAATGTTTGCTTCTTCTTCTTTTTCCTGAAAATATATTTAGCAAGACACTATTTTGATATGAAATGACATGAATAACAAATTTGAATTTATTTGAGTTTTTTCGTAATTTCTCTGAAAAGCTAAAGGTGATTGGATAAGTTCATTAATTTCTTATACACAAATTTTTCACTACTCTTTATAAGTAAAACCATTTCTCAAAAGTCTAAAATATATTTATTACTGTTCAGTTCACACTGCCCAAGAAGTGACTGACAATTCATGTATGAGGCTATATTGTGTCATGTGGATGTGTTGGTTTCCATTTCAGAAAATGACCAAAATTCATTTCGAAAGCACCACAAAAAAAATTTAGAATTAAAATTTTCAACCTGAAATTGAGTTTCCTTCGACACCAATCATACAAACAAAATAAAAAGAAGCAAATGGAAGTGAGTTCAGCTAACTTGATTTTAAAATTCCTTTTTCATATATAAGTAAAATAACTTAATTTCTTCATTAACGATTTAATTTCTTTCCGTAACAATGAAGGATGAAAATGAAGAAATCGAAGAAGCTCTGACTTCAAACAAACAATTTCAGAACTAATCTGTACGCCTGTTCTCAATTTATTTTGTTATTTTCTAACAAACTAATGAGCTGTGCAAAATAATATTCCTATACAAAACTAAATGATAAGATTCGTATCTTCTCGAAGATTCCTTGTGACTCAATCCATTTTTATTTTTGTTCATCACCAGACTTTCCAACATTTTGTGACTGAAACATTAATAGTTTCTTTCAAATTTATTTAGGATATGTAATTTGCTATTTCAATTTTTTTTCTCTTTATCAAATCAAGAAAAGGAAAGTTGAACGAAGAGATCTGATGGTGGCTCAAAGGAGGCTAAATGTATTAACAATTTTATATTTTGTACGTAGTATTTAGTCATGCAATAGTACTTAATCTTATAATATAGTTGTCTAGGTATATTTAGAGCACGAGTTATATGTAAACTTCATTCTCAATTCCACAAGAATCATTACGAAAAGTCTTTCATTTGCCTTTCTTTGATAGAAGTTTGATTTTTCTAGAATATATCTTAATTTTTGTCTAATTCTTCTTTTGATGATAATTCGACTTCTGGTAAAAAAAAATATCTCTTAATTATATTTCATCTCTTCTATTTTGTGCTATGAAAATTTTTACTAGAAAAAAACTCTGAGATTAATTAAAAAGATGAGACTGAAAAAAAAAGATAAAAACTGAAAAGTTTGACTTTTATTGACTGAAATTAATTATAGATTTAAATATCCGATAAAATTGATTTGATAATTAAAATGCCTGAACCAATCTAATATATGTACATCCTTAGCGTCAAGATGATGACAAGTACATCGACATTAGAAAGTTGGAGAGAACTACTCAACACATAAAAAAATTGAAGGGTTGAACAAAAATACCATACAACAAGAACAAAGAAAGGACAATCATATACAATTTTGCATCATGGGAGAATGTTAGAAAACTAATTCAAAGAAATTAAATTTCTTAAGGATTTGAATATTTGTTTCATTCATGTCTAAATAATATTTTTAATCGGAATAGTATCTGGAACAAGCCTGTGGTGGCCTCTACGGTAGATAACATGAGTAAAACAAGACTAAGATAATTTGTCTTGAATAGGAGATATGCAGAAGCCCAGTGAGGAAATGCAAGAGGTGTGAAGTAATGGGTACAAGGAGAGGTAGAAGTAAGTTGAAATGTATTGGGGAAAGTGAATAGACAGGATATCACGCAACTCCAAATTACCAAGGACAAGACCTGGATCAGAGGATGCAAAGATCGTATATTAGGGTGGAAGGTTAGTATGTATTAAGTGTTGAAGTGTTTGGTCGTTTCTATTAGTAATTCACTTTTAATTACATAGTCGTATGTTGTTTATTGTGTTTAGGCTATCATATTGTTATTGTTTTCTTATTGATTGATGCGCTTTTTTCTTCATTATTTGTTTTCCTTTTTAATACCTACTTTGATATGTTGTACTATGAAAGGTATCCACAACTTGCTTGAAATTGAAGCATAGATTTATGCAATATATGGTAGAAAGCATAATAGGGGTGGAAAAGAAAAAGTAAGGTGCATATATTAATATGTTTGTGTTTGTGTGTGTATATATATGTATCTTGAATCCATACTCAAAAAAGTAATTTCAAATAGCTGCATTGATGCACTTAAGGAAAAGATCACCCAATATATCTTTTACTCATTCTTCCTTCAATTCCCAATCAGACATAGTTTAATTCATGTTCAAATCTGTCTAAATCATTACATGGATTTCATCACATGTCCAGAAAACATAATGCAACACCATATAATTGTCTGATAGAACATTATATAATTGTGCATTGTGTTTTAAGAGGACACTCCAAAACAATGTCCATATATCACCATTGAAAATTAGATAATCTAGAGGATATGAGCTCAGCGAAGAACTATGATCTAAAACCAGACACAAAACTTATTGGAGCAAATAAAATTTGCTGATCCTATGTTCTACTTCTCTTATACTGAGGATCTGGCAAGGATGAAACTGATGATGCCACAACCATTGAATCATTAGAGCTTTCACAGCTAAAATATGCATCAATAACGCCATCGGGAGTGCCTGGAATAGATTGACATTTCCGCTTGTTGGTTTGGCAGATTTTGGATCCAGAAGTGCCCATTAGCTCTAGAATGAGATCATGACATTCATCAATGCTGGCCTGTTTGAAGATGAAGAACTTCAGTGACACACAAATCAAATTGGCAAAGTGATATTGCTAATCAAATATTATAAGGTACTACTAAGAAGCCCATAGAGGTCATAAAACTCAATGTGAAAGAGTGCAAACCTTTCTAACTTTAAATATAGCCATAAATTGATTGAGGTAATCGAGTGCATTGCAAGGCTCAATCTCATTGATGGCGTAAAACAATGTTGCAATTGCAAATACAGATGGGGGATAATGCAGAAGCCTAGAATCTGCATTCATCAAATATATAATCAATTAACAACTTGCATCCAAAAGTCTCAAACAAACTTTTCAGATAGATATCTCACCAGTGATAATACCAAGAATGATGTTTTCACATTTCCTGTGGAACTCCGAATGTAGGTTGGTCATTAATTGAAATCTCCTGATGATATGGTCTATAAATGAAAGTGGTGTCACTGGATTCATTTTCCATTTGAGGGTGGACAACACCAGAAGTTCTATGTTCTTTATAGTCTTTGCCTCAAACACATACTTTGGATTTGATACCTAATCAACAAAATACATCCATCATTAATACAATCACATTTCAATCCTAAGCTATGTATGATCAATTATATCAATTCTCAATGCCCATTCTACTTCATTTCAATCCAGTGTTCAATACTCGAGAAATGACAAACGGACATAACCAATAAGCGATTTATAAAAACATCAACACAACTATATCTTAATAAGTGAAGGGTCAAAACATGCCTAATGTGCGAGAATATCATCAACTATTCATCAAAACACTCTTCAACTATCAATTGTTCCCTTTACCTAAATTCAGGTTGAAAAAAGAAGACAACTGATAGATAGATGTGTTATAATCAGTAGTTGGTGTTAATATATATATATATATATATATAAAGATGAAATAAGGATAGTTTAGATATGTTTTTTATTATTAACAAAACATAGCCACATACTTGAAGGCCTAATAAAAGGGGCACTTGAATCTCCTCTACTTTAGCAGCAATGGAAAGACAAGCAACCGCAACAAGCTGACTCATCCATGGCTGACCCTTCTGAAAACCGACTCGAGACATAAATCTATCAAAATAGTTGACAGCTAACACAGCAGTCAAAGCATTGAAACCATAGTGGTCAATGACAGTCAACATCCATTCCAAGGACTTTTTTCTTAACCCCAACAAAACCCCATCTGAAACTAAACTAGTACAATCAAAAAGATTCAATTTTTCCTTTGATAACAGAGTTTCAACCTCACCATCTTCCCAAAACATGTCACATTCTAATAAAGGTGAAATCTTTTTCACATTCCAATTTCTTTCATCTGAATGGTACCCTCCTCCCAAATCTCCCTCATCTAATGGATCTTCCTTACATAGAAGGGCATCAAAATTCAAGATTGGATTTTGGGGCTCTATGTTTTGTACTTGTAAATGTGAAACCATTTTTTCAAACTCAATTACACATCCACTGCTACTGCTTAAATTCAATTCATTCTTTGCATATATATAGCTGAGATTAGTCTTTGCATTTAGTGTTAGTTAAGATTTGAGATTATATACAATTACTACTTTTGTTTGACATTCATCTAACAATTAATAGTAGAAATAATGTTATTATACTATATTTTGAATCCATTAATTTTAATAATTAATATTTTGGGAAATGTAGTACATATCATTAAATAGTATTCTCTTCCTTTAAAAAAGAATGGTGAAGTTTGAGTTGATAACAGATTTAAGAAAATAAAGATAAAAAAATTAATTTTATTGACACTAAATTAAAGTTATGTTAAATATATCAAAATTTACTTTAATATGAGGATTTAAATATGTCAATGTGAAAATTTGAAATTAAAGTATTATCAAAAAAGAAACGAGTCCGTTTTTAGATAATAGACTAAAAAGGAATCAATTATTTTAAAGAGAGGGAGTAGTATCCTATAGCAAGAAAAAATGAACCAAAATTGATGAATAGTTTATTGATTTTCCATACTAGACAAATATTATTAGACATTTATGTTTAGTATGGTGGACGAATACAGATGAATCAAAAAAGTATGAAACTATGAAAATAAATCTTTTTTGTTTTAATTTATGTGACATAAACAAAGTTCAGAGAGTTTATTAAATTCTTATATTGAGATATTTTAAGTTATTAATTATTATAATTCATAATATTTTTTACGTAATTCTCTCATATGTTCTTCTAAACTTGTAAGTTGTTGATTATTTTTATTTATAGTGTTTTTTATACATTTTCAATAATATATATTACCTATCTTGTTTCATTTTATGTAGCATTTATGAAATTGAAGGTCAATCAAATTTTCTATATGACTTTTAAATATTTAAGTTGTTAGTTATTGTGATAGTTGTTACTCCTATTCCATATTGTATTGTTAATTATTGGGGGAAAGGGTTAAATATGCTCCTAAACTATTCGAAAAGGTTTATATATACTCCCGTTTAAAGTTTGGTCCATTTATACCCTCGCCGTCCAACTTTTGGTCTACATATGCCTTTTTGGGCGTTAGTTGGCCAACTCGAAATATCCAACTCATTTTACTTTTATTTAAATACCAAATGGATTTTTCACGTCATTTTTATGTATTATCACTTGACATTTATATTCAAGGGAAAAAGGTTAAATATGCCCCTAAACTATTCAAAAAAATCTAGATATACCCCTGTTTAAAGTTTGATCCGTTTATACCCTCGCCTTTCAACTTTTGGTCTACATATGCCCTTATGTGTCTTAGTTGGTCAACTCAAAATATCCAACTCATTTTACTTTTCTTTAAATGCCAAATGAATTTTCCACATCATTTTTACATATTATCACTAGACATTTATATTAAAAGAGAAAGGGGTCTTTTATGCCCTTAACTATCCGACCTAATTTTAAAACACATATACGACCCGTCTTTAATGTATACAACCCGACCCCTTTTTTAAATACCCTATATGGGTCAGATTAAGGCACAATTGAACCATTTAAAAGGCTAACGCTATCGTGCTCTGATTGGAATCGCTGAGGAATCAATGGACGACAACTGAAAGAAAAGAAAGTCGAGGTTTGAAAAGCATTTCGGCGCAACGAAGAGCTGAAGGCACAAACCTAGCAGGCAAGGGCTAGAGTGGAGGAATTCACCGCAACAACGTTACAGACACAACTGCAAGCTGCAGCAGGCGATGATGATGTAAATGTTATTCTTATAGTAACCTCAAACTTCTTTAACTTCAACGAACTTAAGAACAGCAACAAGTCACACGGACTCAGTCGATCGACACTTTGATTTTATTTAAGAGAAAAATAAATGCAGAGAAGGAAAAAAATTTCAGTAGTTGAAAAATCCAAAATTGACTTCCTTTTATAGCTATTTTCAGCAAGGAACATGTTTGTTCAGTGAAATCTGTTCAGACCCATTTCATCCAGAAAGTTGTGTCTTTTAGAAAAAATAACAACTTTTCAGAAAATTGTGTCTGTTAGTAAAATAACGATTTTTTGGAAAGTAACGACTTTTCAAAAAGAGTAACAACTTTTCAGAATGTTGCCGTTACCTGCAAATTTATAAGAGATAATTTTAACAAAAACTGATTAAATAAATTTTATCCAAAAAATTTATCAATCAATCATTTTCCAAATCCAAATTCAAAGCCGACGCCGAGGCCGAGGCCGAGCGAGCGATGACGACGGCGCGAGGGAGCATCTTCTTCTTAGCTCTTTAAGAAGTAATGGAAGTGTTTCCTTCTATAAAGACAACAATTTCCCTTTCTTTTTCCGATATGGGAGAAATGACTTTTCATTTGCACTTTGCAAATGACTTTTCATTTTCCCTCCAAAGTAGTTCCCTCACTTTTCATATTCTCTCTTTTCTTTTCCCATTCACACTTGTTAAATCCCATCAATCCCCCACATGAATGGGGAAGGCTATTGTTAAAACATATGCATGAAAAAACTTGTGTGTCTTGTAGGTAAATGTTAATCGTATCTGGATATAAGTAGGTTTCCCTTTAAACTTTTCATAGTGAACATATATCGGATATACTCGGTCAATCGGTAGATTTGATATCTTTGAACCGTCGAGCTTTGGTGTATACCTAGACAACATATGTCACACAATCAACCCATAAACTGTTCTTAGTTCTCATTGTTTTGTTCGTTTCAGCCATGAACACATCTTGGATAGTAAGTGCTTAAAGAACTGGCCTTACCGGATTCTCCTTGAAGCGGCTTACACTTCACACTTACATAGGTGATTTCTAAATGTGTTATCCCATAGATACACCATTTGATATTCCTTGTATCAAACTTAGAAACCATTAAAAAGTCCTTATGTCTTTATCCTGGTTACTAAACATTGTCTCATCATGAGAATGAACCATAAAATAATAATAATTTTTCTTTTTCCTTCGACAATGTTGAACCGTCATCAATGAATTTGTTTTATCTCCTTGAACCTAGATCTTGGGATCTCCAGTCTTCTAGGTAGAGTTTGTTAAAATACGTAAATAAAGAGAATAGTTTTTGGTTAATTTTCTATATATTGCTCTTGTGAAAACACTATTACATTTATACAGGTAAGATGGAAAGAAATACGGAACCAGACAAGGAAAATGGTTGTACAGAATATATTACTAACATAATTAGTCTATTTTGTTCCTATAATTATTTTGCTAAATATGGATATTTTCTACACTCCCCCTCAAGTTGTGCACTCGGATTTCCAATGCTCAACTTGCGCAAGACATTGCTGAAAGCTTCAGTACTAACAGCCTTGGTTAGGATGTCTGCCAGTTGATCTTTTGATCGAACAAATGGAAGTTTGATAACCTTGTCTTCTAACTTGTCTTTGATGAAGTGTCGATCAACCTCAACATGTTTTGTTCTGTCATGTTGGACAGGATTTCCAGAAATACTTATTGCTGCTTTGTTGTCGCAGAAGAACTTGCAGGCTGTTTTCTGAGGAAAACCGAGTTCATTTAGCAGTTTCCTAATCCATAGGATTTCAGTTATTCCTTTCACAATTCCTCTGAACTCAGCTTCCGCACTTGACAGGGCTACAACCTTTTGCTTCTTGCTTCTCCAAGTGACAAGATTTCCTCCTACCAAGGTGAAGTATCCAGAAGTGGATTTCCTTTCATCTCGGTCTCCGGCCCAATCTGCATCGGTGTAGGCAATTATATCGAGGCTATCATTTTTTCCGAAGTAGATCCCGGTGCTGCTTGTACCCTTTAGATACCTCAGAATCCTCATTACTGCTGTCATGTGATGTATTTGAGGTAGATGCATGAATCTACTCACTATCCCCACTGCATATGCAATATCTGGTCTTGTGTGGGCTAGATAGATGAGTTTCCCTACAATCTTCTGATATTGCTCTTTGCCAGTCGCCTTTGCCCCTTCTATGACCTGAAGGCCATGATTTGCTACAATTGGAGTGTCAGCCGGTTTACCACCTAACATTCCAGTTTCAGTTAAAAGATCGAGAATATACTTTCGTTGGTGAATAAAGATCCCTTGCGTGGATCTTAAGACTTCTATACCAAGAAAGTACTTTAAGTTTCCTAGATCTTTCATCTCAAATTCCTGAAACAACTTCCCCTTTAAGGTAACAATTTCTTCCTCATCATTTCCGGTGATGATCATATCATCTACATATATAATTAGACAGGTGATTTTCTTATTTGCCCCTTTTATGAATAAAGTATGATCAGAATTACTCTGTCTGTACCCAAATTTCTTCATAGCCTTAGTGAACCTTCCAAACCAAGCTCTTGGAGACTTCTTTAAACCATACAGGGCTTTCTTCAACTTACATCCTCCTCCATCTTTAAAGTCATGAGAATATCCTGGAGGGGGTTCCATATAGACTTCTTCTTCAATGCTTCCATGGAGGAAGGCATTTTTAACATCGAACTGATACAAGGGCCAATCTTTGTTTGCTGCTACAGAGAACAATACTCGTATTGTGTCTATCTTGGCTACTGGGGAAAAAGTCTCTGAATAGTCGATCCCAAAAGTCTGAGTGTAACCTTTGGCCACCAATCTTGCCTTGTACCTTTCAATAGTTCCATCTGCCCGGTGCTTAATGGAGAATACCCATCTACATCCCACCTTCTTCTTCCCTTTGGGTAGAATACATTTTTCCCACGTGTGATTCTTTTCCAAGGCAACATATTCATTTTCCGTGGCTTGTCTCCACTTCTCATCTTCAAAAGCTTCTACCACGATTCTGGGAATGTTTGTTGAGTATAGGGAGGTAGTGAAGGCAACAGCTGTGTTGGACAAGTTTTCATTGCTGATTCTTTCTATAGGGTATCTGGACCGTTGATCTTCATATTCCGGGTCATACCTTTTGGGAGGAACACCTCTCGTGCTTCTGTGAGGAAGCTCATATCTGTTTTGACAATTATCACTAGACACAGAGTCAGTAGGAACAGTACATGATTCAGAATTTACCTTAACTGATGTCGACTCAGGGTGCTCAGTGGTTGTCATTGGAGTGGATTGAGGAGAAGGAGCTGATACAGATGTTTCAAAGTTGACGTCGGCGGTATTGCTTACTTGCGTTGGAGGATCAAGGTCCATCATTTCTGGATATATTAACCAGCTAAGGTCATCATTCGTAGTCTCCCCCTGAGGACCAAGCTGGGTATAGTAATAGGAGTGTTCAAAAAACTCGCAGTCAAGACTGGTGTAGATTTTGTTTTGAATGGGATCATAGCACTGGTACCCTTTTTGAGTAACCCCATACCCAATAAAAACACATTTAATGGCTCGTGGTTCAAGTTTATTTCTGATTCTTTTTGGGAGATGAACATAGACAACACATCCGAACACCCGTGGAGGTAGAGAATGATAGGAAGGGATGGACACATGGGAAGAAAGAGTGTCAAGAGGAGTTTGGTATGCAAGAGGTTTGGTAGGTAGTCGGTTGGTTAGATATGTGGCTGTGGCAATGGCTTCTGGCCAAAATTGGACAGGGACATGGGATTCTAACATAATGGCTCTAGTAATCTCAAGAAGGGTTCGGTTTTTCCGTTCAGCTATCCCGTTTTGTTGAGGAGTATCCGGACAGGTAGTCTGGTGAATGAGGCCATGATCAGAAATAAATTGTTTCATATCTAAGTTTATGTATTCTCCTCCGTTATCAGATCGAAGAATTTGAGGTTGGGCAGCAAATTGGGTACAGATCATGTTGTAGAAATTTATAAACACATCATATACTTCAGATTTATTTTTTAGAAAATAAACCCAACTCATACGGGTGCAATCATCCACAAACAAAACAAAATAGGAATATTTATAAAAGGCAAATTCAGGTGCAGGACCCCAGACATCAGAATGAATTAAGGTAAATGGCTTAGAAACATGAGTTGAACTGGGAGAATAAGAGTGTTTATGACTTTTTGCAAGTACACATGCTTCACAATCCAAAACAAAATCAATGTCCTTAAAAGAGGGAAATAATCGTTTAAGATAACTTAAAGACGGATGACCTAGCCGTCGGTGCCACATCCAGATCTGATATTCCGACGACCCTTGAGCAAGCAAAGCGTTACCCTGTTGAGTCACCTCGTTCACATAGTATAGACCTCCTCGTTCAATACCACGACCAATGATCCGCCCCGTCTGAGCATCCTGTACAATACAATTAGAGGAAGTCATTAGAATTGTACAGTTTAGTTCCTTGGTTAATTGACTAACAGATGAAAGTTTGTGGGTAAGACATGGAATTAAAAGACAATTTTTTAAATGAATTTCTGATGTAATATCCACGTCTTCGGCCTGAGTAATTGGAATAAACTCCCCATTTGCAGTTTGAATCTTAGTACGGGTAGTTGATGTGAAGGAGAGAAAATCGGATGGGTCGTATGACATAGTGTCCGTGGCCCCACAGTCAAAAATCCAATTGGACTTATTGCACATGAGACCCACACTTTGTTTTTCCTTGGGTTTTTTGTATAATTGGGCTTCTGATTTTTTGGGCTTTTGATTAACAAGGGGTAAAGGGTCTGATTTTTCTAGGGCCTCTTGTTTTCTCTCCCTTTCATTTCTAGAGGACGACTCCTCTAGAATTTTCTCTCTTCTTCTTCCCGTCGCTTCCTCTGTCTCCATCCATGGTTCACCGGAAACTTTGGTGAACCCATTTTTGCCACTCGTACCTGTTCGCCTGTCGGTAACACTGGTTGACGAAGCCTCGCCGGTACCTGTTCGCCTGTTGGTGACAGTGGTTGACGAAGCCTTACTGGTCGGTTCTCCTTCTCCGATGGTGGCGTTAGCCTTGCTGCCAGTCTTTGTTACTTTGGTGGCGGCTTTACGCTGTCTCAGGTCCTCCCACCATTCCGGGTAGCCGATGAGCTTAAAGCATCCTTCCTTGGTGTGTTTGGTTCCTCCGCAGTGGCTGCATTTGAGGTGGGTTTTGTCCTCTCGCCGGAATGATGAATCTGACCGGCTAAATGAAGAATCTGACCGGCGTTGAGTGACAAGACCACTTCCGATCTCTGAGGGGCCTCGTTCCAGTGATGAGTTGCCGGTCATTATGCCACGACGAGAAATTTCTCGTCTGATGGTGGCATATGCGGCATCAATGGTTGGAAGGGGATCTAAATTCAGGATGTCTCGCTTTTCTTTGTCAAGTGAATCATTTACACCAGCCAGAAACTGGTACAGCCTTTGTCGTTGTATAAATGAGTTGAACAGTGTGATGTCTTCTGCGCATTTCATTGGGTTCGACATTCGTCTATCGATTTCTTTCCAGAGGGTATTCAATTTGCTGAAATACACCTCTATCGTATCTATCCCTTGTTTCATGGAGGTTGCCTTTGTGTTCAGATCATAGATCTGCAATTCATCTCTGCCGCTACTGAGTAGAGTTTCGATGCCTTTCCATAAATCTCGGGCAGTTTTGTAGTCCAAGAATTGATTCACTAGGTCTCCGTCAATATTCTCGATGATCCATGAAATGACCATCGAATCCTTTTGAGCCCATTGCTGGTATTCTGGATTGTCTGGTGAAATGGGGTTGACGATGATGTGATTGAGTCTTCCCCGGCCACCAATTGCTATCTGCATCAGTTTACACCATTTGGTGTAGTTGGTGAAGTTCAATTTTTCCGCGACTCGCACTATTTGTGAAGTCCCTAGTTCGATGTTGGTTGAATTTTTGTTGAGTGTTTGGAACATTTGAAACAGTTGTTGCATATGTTCCATAGAAATAAGCTGGTTCGGATTTTCTGGTGGGTTTTCCGATGGGTCTTCCATTTCGGTAGATCCCGGTAGATGATGAGTACGAAAAACCGTCGAAGATCGACCTTATGGCTCTGATACCATGTTAAAATACGTAAATAAAGAGAATAGTTTTTGGTTAATTTTCTATATATTGCTCTTGTGAAAACACTATTACATTTATACAGGTAAGATGGAAAGAAATACGGAACCAGATAAGGAAAATGGTTGTACAGAATATATTACTAACATAATTAGTCTATTTTGTTCCTATAATTATTTTGCTAAATATGGATATTTTCTACAGATTTACCGCCACGATGACTTGTTCTCGGTCATAGTTCCATTCCCGTCGATGATTTCTCAACTCCCTCTCTATTTAGGCCTTTTGTAAGTGGATCCGACACATTATCTTTTGACTTCACACAGTCAATTGCGATAATTTCACTAGAGAGTAGTTGTCTCACAGAGTTGTCTTCGTCTTATGTGACGAGACTTGCCGTTATACATAATGCTTCCAGCCCTTTCTATTGCAGCTTGATTATCACAATGTATGCATATAGGGGCCATTGGTTTGGGCCAAAATGGAATGTCTTCTAAGAAATTCCGCAGCGCCATTCAACTATATTTGTCCACCATACTAAAAATAAATGTCTAATATTATTTATCTAGTATGGAAAATCAATAAACTATTCATCAATTTTGGTTCATTTTTTCTTGCTATAGGATACTACTCCCTCTCTTTAAAATAATTGATTCCTTTTTAGTCTATTATCTAAAAACGGACTCGTTCTTTTTTGATAATACTTTAATTTCAAATTTTCACATTGACATATTTAAATCCTCATATTAAAGTAAATTTTGATATATTTAACATAACTTTAATTTAGTGTCAATAAAATTAATTTTTTATTCTTTATTTTCTTAAATTTGTTATCAACTCAAACTTCACCATTCTTTTTTAAAGGAAGAGAATACTATTTAATGATATGTACTACATTTCCCAAAATATTAATTATTAAAATTAATGGATTCAAAATATAGTATAATAACATTATTTCTACTATTAATTATTAGATGACTGTCAAACAAAAGGAGTAATTGTATATAATCTCAAATCTTAACTAACACTAAATGCAAAGACTAATCTCAGCTATATATATGCAAAGAATGAATTGAATTTATGCAGTAGCAGTGGATGTGTAATTGAGTTTGAAAAAATGGTTTCACATTTACAAGTACAAAACATAGAGCCCCAAAATCCAATCTTGAATTTTGATGCCCTTCTATGTAAGGAAGATCCATTAGATGAGGGAGATTTGGGAGGAGGGTACCATTCAGATGAAAGAAATTGGAATGTGAAAAAGATTTCACCTTTATTAGAATGTGACATGTTTTGGGAAGATGGTGAGGTTGAAACTCTGTTATCAAAGGAAAAATTGAATCTTTTTGATTGTACTAGTTTAGTTTCAGATGGGGTTTTGTTGGGGTTAAGAAAAAAGTCCTTGGAATGGATGTTGACTGTCATTGACCACTATGGTTTCAATGCTTTGACTGCTGTGTTAGCTGTCAACTATTTTGATAGATTTATGTCTCGAGTCGGTTTTCAGAAGGGTCAGCCATGGATGAGTCAGCTTGTTGCGGTTGCTTGTCTTTCCATTGCTGCTAAAGTAGAGGAGATTCAAGTGCCCCTTTTATTAGGCCTTCAAGTATGTGGCTATGTTTTGTTAATAATAAAAAACATATCTAAACTATCCTTATTTCATCTTTATATATATATATATATATATATATATTAACACCAACTACTGATTATAACACATCTATCTATCAGTTGTCTTCTTTTTTCAACCTGAATTTAGGTAAAGGGAACAATTGATAGTTGAAGAGTGTTTTGATGAATAGTTGATGATATTCTCGCACATTAGGCATGTTTTGACCCTTCACTTATTAAGATATAGTTGTGTTGATGTTTTTATAAATCGCTTATTGGTTATGTCCGTTTGTCATTTCTCGAGTATTGAACACTGGATTGAAATGAAGTAGAATGGGCATTGAGAATTGATATAATTGATCATACATAGCTTAGGATTGAAATGTGATTGTATTAATGATGGATGTATTTTGTTGATTAGGTATCAAATCCAAAGTATGTGTTTGAGGCAAAGACTATAAAGAACATAGAACTTCTGGTGTTGTCCACCCTCAAATGGAAAATGAATCCAGTGACACCACTTTCATTTATAGACCATATCATCAGGAGATTTCAATTAATGACCAACCTACATTCGGAGTTCCACAGGAAATGTGAAAACATCATTCTTGGTATTATCACTGGTGAGATATCTATCTGAAAAGTTTGTTTGAGACTTTTGGATGCAAGTTGTTAATTGATTATATATTTGATGAATGCAGATTCTAGGCTTCTGCATTATCCCCCATCTGTATTTGCAATTGCAACATTGTTTTACGCCATCAATGAGATTGAGCCTTGCAATGCACTCGATTACCTCAATCAATTTATGGCTATATTTAAAGTTAGAAAGGTTTGCACTCTTTCACATTGAGTTTTATGACCTCTATGGGCTTCTTAGTAGTACCTTATAATATTTGATTAGCAATATCACTATGCCAATTTGATTTGTGTGTCACTGAAGTTCTTCATCTTCAAACAGGCCAGCATTGATGAATGTCATGATCTCATTCTAGAGCTAATGGGCACTTCTGGATCCAAAATCTGCCAAACCAACAAGCGGAAATGTCAATCTATTCGAGGCACTCCCGATGGCATTATTGATGCATATTTTAGCTGTGAAAGCTCTAATGATTCGTTGGTTGTGGCATCATCAGTTTCATCCTTGCCAGATCCTCAGTATAAGAGAAGTAGAACATAGGATCAGCAAATTTTATTTGCTCCAATAAGTTCTGTGTCTGGTTTTAGATCACAGTTCTTCGCTGAGCTCATATCCTCTAGATTATCTAATTTTCAAAGGTGATATATGGACACTGTTTTGGAGTGTCCTCTTAAAACACAATGCACAATTATATAATGTTCTATCAGACAATTATATGGTGTCGCATTATGTTTTCTGGACATGTGATGAAATCCATGTAATGATTTAGACAGATTTGAACATGAATTAAACTATGTCTGATTGGGAATTGAAGGAAGAATGAGTAAAAGATAAATTGGGTGATCTTTTCCTTAAGTGCATCAATGCAGCTATTTGAAATTACTTTTTTGAGCATGGATTCAAGATACATATATATACACACAAACACAAACATATATTTAATATGCACTTTACTTTTTCTTTTCCACCCCTATTATGCTTTCTACCATCTATTGCATAAATCTATGCTTCAATTTCAAGCAAGTTGTGGATACCTTTCATAGTACAACATATCAAAGTAGATATTAAAAAGGAAAACAAATAATGAAGAAAAAAGTGCATCAATCAATAAGAAAACAATAACAATATGACAGCCTAAACACAATAAACAACATACGACTATGTAATTAAAAGTGAATTACTACTAGAAAAGACCAAACACTTCAACACTCAATACATACTAACCTTCCACCCTAATATACGATCTTTGCATCCTCTGATCCAGGTCTTGTCCTTGGTAATTTGGAGTTGCGTGATATCCTGTCTATTCACTTTCCCCAATACATTTCAACTTACTTCTACCTCTCCTTATCCATTACTTCACACCTCTTGCATTTCCTCACTGGGCTTCTGTATATCTCCTATTCAAGACAAATTATCTTAGTCTTGTTTTACTCATGTTATCTACCATAGAGGCCACCACAGGCTTGTTCCAGATACTATTCCGATTAAAAATATTATTTAGACATGAATGAAACAAATATTCAAATCCTTAAGAAATTTAATTTACTTTGAATTAGTTTTCTAACATTCTCCCATGAATGCAAAATTGTATATGATTGTCCTTTCTTTGTTCTTGTTGTATGGTAGCATTTTTCTTCAATTCTTCAATTTTTTTATGTGTTGAGTGGTTCTCTCCAATTTTCTTATGTTGATGTACTTGTCATATCAACTTGACGCAAAGGATGTAAACATATCAGATTGGTTCAAGACATTTTAATTATCAAATCAATTTTATCGGATATTTAAATCTATAATCAATTTCAATCAATAAAAGTCAGATTTTTCAGTTTCTATCTTTTTTTTTAGTCTCATCTTTTTAATTAATCTCAGAGTTTTTTTCTAGTAAAATCTTCATAGCACAAAACAGAAGAGACGAAATATAATTAAGACATCTTTTTTACCAGAAGTCGAATCATCATTAGAAGAAGAATTAAGCAAAAATTAAGATATATTCTTGAAAAATCAAACTTCTATCAAAGAAAAGCCACTTTCGTAATGATTCTTGTGGAATTGAGAATGAGGTTTACATATAAGATTAAGATTAAGATTAAGTACTATTGCATGACTAAATACTACAAACAAAATATAAAATTGTTAATACATTTTCACTGTCTAAATCAATATAATTTTTTTACATATTGTTATTGTTTAAATCAAAGTAAATTTTGAAGTAGATATCCAACACCATAGCCATTCCAAGTGTTAAATTAGTTTTTTTTTAATTGTTGGCATTAATATTGATTTTGTTGTAGTCATTCCAAGTGCTAAATTAGTTTCTTATTATTAGATTTTTACCTGGTCGCACAAGTAGGGTTAGACAAAAAAAAAAAGCTTAAGTCATTCATAATCACTTAAAGTTGTTATCATATTTCACTTAGACACCTCAATCTAACTCTGTACTTGTTGAACACTTATAACACTCGAATTTGAACACTTTTTTAAGAAAACTACAATTATAAGAGGTGTGTAATACTCGCACTATTGTGGCAATTCGACGAATGAATAACGTATGCATGACATTTTGAGCCAAAATATATATTAAAACTTAAAAAAAAAAAAAAGGAAAAGAAGATCTTTGTCCACCCAACCATGGACCTTTAGCCTCCTTTGAGCCACCATCAGATCTCTTCGTTCAACTTTCCTTTTCTAGATTTGATTTCAAAGAGAAAAAAAATTGAAATAGCAAATTACATATCCTAAATAAATTTGAAAGAAACTATTAATGTTTCAGTCACAAAATGTTGGAAAGTCTGGTGATGAACAAAAATAAAAATGGATCGAGTCACAACAACTTGTTGAGTCACAAGGAATCTTCGAGAAGATACCAATCTTATCATTTATTTTTGTATAGGAATATTATTTTGCACAGCTCATTAGTTTGTTATAAAATAACAAAATAAATTGAGGACAAGTGTACAGATTAGTTCTGAAATTGTTTGTTTGAAATCAGAGCTTCTTCGATTTCTTCATTTTCATCCCTTTGCTTGTCATTGATACCGAAAGAAATTAAATCGTTAATGAAGAAATTAAGTTATTTTACTTATATATGAAAAAGGAATTTTAAAATCAAGTTAGCTGAACTCACTTCCATTTGCTTCTTTTTATCTTGTTTGTATGATTGGTGCCGAAGGAAACTCAATTTCAGGTTGAAAATTTTAATTCTAAAATTTTTTTGTGGTGCTTTCGAAATGAATTTCGGTCATTTTCTGAAATGGAAACCAACACATCCACATGACACAATATAGCCTCATACATGAATTGTCAGTCACTTCTTGGGCAATGTGAACTGAACAGTAATAAATATATTTTAGACTTTTGAGAAATGGTTTTACTTATAAAGAGTAGTGAAAAATTTGTGTATAAGAAATTAATGAACTTATCCAATCACCTTTAGCTTTTCAGAGAAATTACGAAAAAACTCAAATAAACTCAAATTTGTTATTCATGTCATTTCATATCAAAATAGTGTCTTGCTAAATATATTTTCAGGAAAAAGAAGAAGAAGCAAACATTGGTCTATCAAGCTCTGAATGTTTGTGTACTGCACTTCCCATGCCACATCAGCGAGAATGTTTAATAATACTAATTTTGAGTAGTACGAGTATTCAGTAGGTACTAACTCTATTAGATGTGTTTAAGTAAAATATGCAGATAACTTTAAATGATTATGGATGGCTTAAGAAAAAATATGTAACTGAAGGCAAAATTAATCTTTTTTTCTTTTTCCTATAAAGTGACTCATTGTTAATCAGGGAGTATATAAGTGAGGGGAAAAATCAGTTATTCTGAGTCACGAGTATCAGTCATGTTCAATATTATTAATCAGAAACCTAACAGATACCAACAAAACATAACAAAAATCAATTATAGTCACAGTATAGATGAAAAAAAAAAATGAAGTTGCAAAGATTAAAATTATAAAAAACAAAAGATGAACATGAGACATGGTTTGAAATATTTCATATAACATTCTGAGTTATATAACACAACGCAAGAAGGATAATATTTCATATAACATTTTGATGAAGAACATAATTCATAGTCAGCTCATAGGCTGAGGGTAATTAAAATAAAGGGGTTACACCTGAGATCATTTTGGTCACAAGCTCATATCTACTTGTTACATTACAAATCAGCGTTCTATAGTCAACTAGAAACTAGCATCTTTGAGCACAATCTAGTTTTCGTCTGTAGAATCTGAATCAACTTGTATAACCAAATCAGGAATGTGTGGCTGTGTCGTGAATGTTGTCTTTGCGCGTTTCTTGCAGAACAAAGACATGTCAGCACATTGCCTCTTCTCCGCATTTGGAGGCTGGACATCCTCAGCTGATTTCAGAAAAGAGTGATTCAAGAGCATGTCTGCACTCCAACGCGCGCTTGGATTCCTGACCAGACAATTATTTAGGAAATCTTTTGCCTCAGTAGACAATTTAGGATTTTTAATATTTGGTTCCTCATACTTAATTCGGTTCAACATAATATCTTATGATTCCCATATGGGTTTCCCAGTTATCATCTCATAAACAGTACATCCAAGAGACCAAATATCAAATCGTGGGGAGTACTCCTCCTTGAGTAGAGCTTCAGGTGCCATATACCTTTTAGTTCCTATGAGCCCCACCTCGTCCCCGCAGTTGATCTGTTGCAAAGTTATGGAAAGCCAGAAATCAACAATCTTTGTCACCTCATCAGTAGTTAGAAGAATGTTGTGGGGTTTTATGTCACAGTGAATTATCCCTTTTTTGTAAATCAAACTGAGCCCTAAAACAACATTTTTGGTATACTTTTTGACTTGAAACTCAAGCAATCCTCCTCGTTCGTGAATACGATCAGCTAGGCTCCCAGCTGAGGCATATTCAAGCTCCAAATTGTAAACATATAAGCCATCTTTGCACGTGACTTGAAATCCAAAACATCGAATAATTTGAGGACAATCTTCAAACATTCTTAAGAATTTTCTTTCATTTCGAAGAGATCGAGAGCTGTTCAACCTAGAAGATTTAACGGCAATGAGAGATGGTATTGTAGGAGAAGGGGTATCATCAGTATTAGTAAAAGCCAATGAAACAAAACCATAGCTTCCATTTCCCAATGTTCGACCTCTCCTCCACTTATATTTCGCTTTTTTCTTATTGTTGGCATTAATATTGATTTTGTTGTAGTCATTCCAAGTGTTAAATTAGTTTCTTATTATTAGATTTTTACATGATCGCACAAGTAGGGTTAGATAAAAAAAAAGGCTTAAGTCATCTATAATCACTTAAAGTTGTCTGCATATTTCACTTAGACATTTCAATCTAACTTTATACTTGTTGTACACTTACAACAACTCGAATTTGAACCATTTGAACACTTTTTTAATAAATAACTACAATTATAAGAGGTTTGTAATACACTCGCACTGTTATGGCAATTTGACGAATGAAATAACGTACACATGACATTTTGAGCCATAATATATATTTAAACTTTTAAAAAAAATTTAAAAAAGGAAAAGAAGATCCTTGCCCACCCAACCATGGACCATTAGCCTCCTTTGAGCCACCATCAGATCTCTTCGTTCAACTTTCCTTTTCTAAATTTGATTTCAAAGAGAAAAAAATTGAAATAGCAAATAACAATATCAGAGCTTCCTTTTTTTCTTCATTTTCATCCCTTTGCTTGTCATTGTTACGGAAAGAAATTAAACCGTTAATGAAGAAATAAAGTTATTTCACTTATTTATGAAAAAGGTTTTTTTTTAAAATTAAGTTAGCTGAACTCACTTTCATTTGCTTCTTTTTATCTTATTTGTATGATTGGTGCCGGAGGAAACTCAATTTCAGGTTGAAAATTTTAATTCTAGAAAATTATTGTGGTGCTTTCGAGATAAATATGGTAGCGGTGAGGGAGAGAGTGACGTGACTAATGATAAGTGAGAAAAGAGATGGATAAACGGTGAGAGCAGTAATAGTGGAAATAGTGGTGTAAGTGTTTATGTTTAATTAAGGAATAAAGAAGAAGAAAGAGATTTTTTAAGAAAAAAGCAAAATCTGGTCTCTCGCGCTCTGAATGTTTGTGTATTGCACTTTTCATGCCACATCAGCAAAAAATGTTTAATAGATATTAGTTTTTATTGGTGTCAAAAATGAACTCAAACATAGGTAACCAGCCTAACTCGTCCAGAATTTTAAGGGTTGGGCTCAAGATAATTTGAATTGAGTTCAATCTTAACTTAAACGGGTCAAGATCCAACCCGATTTCTATTCAACGCATTTTAGTATTTTCAATTTCAACCCAACCCTCCCATTTGACACCCCTACTAGTTTCGAATAGTACAAGTATTCAATAGGTACTAACTCTAGTATAGGTGTTTAAGTAAAATATGTGTACAACTTTGAGTGATTGTGAATGACTTAAGAAAAAAAATATAACGGAAGGCAAAATTGAACCTTTTTCCTTTTTCCTATGAAGTGACTCATTGTTAATTAGGGAGTATATAAGTGAGGGGGGAAATCAGTTATTTTGTGAGTCACGAGTATCAATAATTCTTTTTGAAACTAGTATCAAATTTTATGCTATTTTTTTTTAATAAATTCCATAAGAAATCATAAATAAATAATAGTTTTACTAAGTCACATTTAATTTTTAAAATTCATAAATTTTATTTACACTTACAAAAAGAAAAAAAATATGATAATAAAATAAAAAAATTGTAATTAACTATATTTGGTAAATTAGCACATAATTTTATCTAACTTTTTTTACTAATATAAATAATTAATTTTGAATGGAAAAATAATATTAAAATGTTAGAAATAGAATGGATATTTTTTTTTGGATTTCATAATTTTCATGAAAAAATTATATAAGTATAGAAGTAGAGAAATTGGAACATTAATTGAAACAAAAAGTCAAAGAAAAAAGAAGTTAAAAAAAAGTAAGAAAGAGAAAAAATCGTTAAAAGAAGAGAGAATTGAATTTTGGTCATTTTATGAAATGAAAACCAACACATCCCCACTTGACACAATATAGCCTCATACATGTATTGTCAGTCACTTCTTGGGCACTGTGAACTGAACAGTAATAAATATATTTTGGACTTTTGAGAAATGGTTTTACTTTTAAAGAATAGTGATTTTACTTTCGAGAGTAATTTGTGTATAAGAAATTAATGAACTTATCCAATCACCCTTAGCTTTTTAGAGAAATTACGAAAAAACTCAAATTTGTTGCTCTTGTCATTTCATATCAAAATCGTGTCTTGCTTAATATATTTTCTGGAAAAAAAGAAGCAAACAATGGTCTCTCAAGCTCTGAATGTTCGTGTACTGCACTTCTCATGCCACATCAGCGAGAATGTTTAATAATACAAATTTTGAGTAATACGAGTATTCAATAGGTACTAACTCTAGTAGATGCGATTAACTAAATTAGCAGATAGCTTTAAATGATTGTGGATGACTTAAGAAAAAAAATGTAACGGAAAGCAAAATTAAACTTTTTGTCTTTTTCCTATAGAGTGACTCATTGTTAATTAGAGAGTATATAAGTGAGGGAAAAAATCAGTTATTCTGAGTCACGAGTATCAGTCTTGTTCAATATTATTAATTTGAAACCTAACGGATACCAACAAAACATAACAAAAATCAATTAGAGTCACAGCATAGATGCAAAAAAAAAAAAAAATGAGGTTGCAAAGATTAAAATTACAAAAAACAAAAGATGAACATGAGACATGGTTTGAAATATTTCATATAACATTCTGATTTATATAACACAACGCAAGAAGGATAATATTTCATATAACATCCTCATGAAGAACATAATTCATAGTCAGCTCACAGGCTGAGGATAATTAAAATTAAAGGGGTTACACCTGAGATCATTTTGTTCACAAGCTCATATCTACTTGTTACATTACAAACCAGCGTTCTATAGTCAACTAGAAACTAGCATCTTTGAGCACAATCTAGTTTCCGTCTGTAGAATCTGAATCAACTTGTATAACCGAATCAGGAATGTGTGGATGTGTCCTGAATGTTGTCTTTGCGCGTTTCTTGCAGAACAAAGACATGTCAGCACATTGCCGCTTCTTCGCATCTGGAGGCTGGACATCCTCAGCTGATTTCAGAAAAGAGTGATTCAAGAGCATGTCTGCACTCCAACGCGCGCTTGGATTCCTGACCAGACAATTATTTAGGAAATCTTTTGCCTCAGTAGACAGTTTAGGATTTTGAATATCTGGTTCCTCATACTTAATTCGGTTCAACATAATATCTGATGATTTCCATAGGGGTTTCCCAGTAATCATCTCGTAAACAGTGCATCCAAGAGACCAAATATCAAATCCTGGGGAGTACTCCTTCTTGAGTAGAGCTTCGGGTGCCATATACCTTTTAGTTCCTCTGAGCCCCACCTCCTCCCCGCAGTTGATCTGTTGCAAAGTTATGGAAAGCCCGAAATCAGCAATCTTTGTCACCTCATCAGTAGTAAGAAGAATGTTGTGAGATTTTATGTCGCAATGAATTATCCCTTTTTTGTGAATCAAACTGAGCCCTAAAACAACATTTTTGGTATACTTTTTGACTTGAAACTCAGGCAATCCTCCTCGTTCATGAATACGATCAGCTAGGCTCCCAGCTGAGGCATATTCAAGCTCCAAATTGTAAAGATATAAGCCATCTTTGCAAGTGACTTAGATCCAAAACATCGAATAATTTGAGGACAATCCTCAAACATTTTTAAGAATTTCCTTTCATTTCGAAGAGATCGAGAGCTTTTCAACCTAGAAGATTTAACGGCAATGAGAGATGGTATGGTAGGAGAAGGGGTATCATCAGTATTAGTAAAAGCCAATGAAACAAAACCATAGCTTCCTTTTCCCAATGTTCGACCTCTCCTCCACTTATATTTCGCTTCTTTTTCCGTCATGACACTCTTTTTTCTTATAGGAGTCATGATAAAAATTAGCAGATTGGATCAACCAATTTATATAAAATAAATTTGGATAAACTCGTCTCAACCAATTCTGTGACCCTTCTTTTGTTCTTTTATGAGCTTTTATTTAGTTTAACCATTTTTCATTTTTCTTTTTTTAATGGAGGATTTAAAAAGTGTGTATATTTATTTATCGTCCACTACATTTGATAATTCATATTTTGATCTAAAAATTAATATATAGCATATTTGTTTCCTAATTCCCTTTCAAAGTGTGCTAGTAGAAGAAATTTTATTAAAATTTTCCATATTTACTTCTTTTATTATATGAAAATTTAAAGTTAATAAAATATTTAACATAAAATAACAAGCACTTTGATTTATTAAAACTATAAATAACTTGGATTCTAATAAGTCCTTCACGTGATTAATGAATGAATGAAGTGAAGAACCATCATTACTTAATTTCAAATTCATCCTAATAAGACAATTCAAAAATGAACTTATATTTTGAAATTTTATTTGTTGGATAAATATAATAAAATTTAAAATGAATTGAATGCTAAATCAGTAAAAATGAATTTGGCCAAATATATGGAACAAAATGATTTAACTCTTTTTTCATTCGTGGAAAATTTTATTAAATACTCGCAAATACATTTGTATAATTCACTTATTTTTGTATAAATTCAAAATAATGAATTTTTACAAATACAAACATCAAAAGTGTAAATAATTATACAAACTATATCATAAAAATTTTGAACTACACAAAAGTTGTGCAAATTATACTATACAAATTTTGAATTATACAAACTTGCTAATTATACAAAACCAAGAAGTTGAGACTCGTAATTATAGCTAAAAGTAGGTCGTGAACTGTGTTTAAAGCAAACTATATATATGTTGAATAATTGACTAGTATATATTTGCTTATACGCGTAATTTTTATTTTATTAATAATGATTTGAGAAATGTATTATTACATTTCCGTACTTAAATCGTGAAATAAATCTGTTAAAAAAATTAAAACAAATAATATTGTTTTCATGAAACTCTATCAATAAAACAAAAAAGGATATTATAGAAAAACAATGCAACAAGTTGTAGATAGTCAAACTATGTCAGGTGCTCGAGAAATTCATGTGTTTTAATACTTTTCATGCTCTTACGAATAATATTGTGCATGAGATCAATTCATCTCAAGTTAACTCTACAAGTAAATTAGTTATATCTAAAGAAAAACAAGGTGCGATAAGTACTCTGAGCAGGGGTGGACCCACATTATATGGAAGGGGTGCATGTGCACCCGCCAACTTATGAAAAAATCATATGTATATATGTATATCTATTTTGAAAATTTGGTAGAAATTAGTATATAATTAACAGTGCTCCCATAAAAATCATAAGAGTGCCCTTGTGTAAATGGTAGAAGTTAGAGGTATCACCCTCCGGAGTAGGGTTTGAATCCCACTTAAGCCAGCTTTATTGTTTTTATTTTAAGTTTACTTAGACCTCATATTTAAACAATGTTTATATTGGTGCAACCAAAGTCATTAAATCCTGAATTCGTTTTTATTGTTTTTATTTTAAGTTAACTTAGACCTCATATTTAAGCTATATTTATATTGATGCAATTAAAATCGTTAAATCCTGAGTTCGCCTCTGACACTGAGATGGATAGATATAGCAGATGAAGAGGAAGAACAAGTCACTTCTCCTCCTATGCAAAAAGAAATTGATCCCAACAGCTCCTGCTTTTGTGCCTAGTAGTGCCAACTTAGTAACTCCCCCACAAGGTTTGTCACCATCAACAAATTTTGCTGCAGTCTTAAATGATCGTTTGGTGAGTTCTAATATTGAAAAATTGGCTTCACTTGCTCCGATTAACAACTTCAAGTTGGTGATAGTAGTACTTTGTCCCCAAATAAGTTTGCTAACCTAGATGATGAGGAAGGTGAGGAAGAGGAGCAAATATTTCTCCTAGGCAACAAGGCAATAACACAACACAAAACAAAGCATTAATGAAAGTATAGTTGGGATGGTAAAGTGCTTGAGGAATTTGTTATAAGGCAACTATCAACGCGACTCGCAAAGTAAAATGTATGACAATATCAACAACTTCAATAAGATTCAATAAAGCCAGGAAGTGATGCACTATGAAGTGTTATCGAACAAATTTGAACAAGAAGACAAGAGAAACATATTTCAGTTTACTTTAAAAGGTCAATCTATCTTGTTTAGTACATACATTTGTAAAAGGAAGTTTGAGGTTTATAACTCAACTTTCTCCTTGGCCTTTATGGTTTTTTATTACTCAAGAATCCTCACTTGTAATATCATCATATAGTGCATAATAAATTTTGTGATGATCATAAAATATCTAGTTCTCTCTAGTTCGTATTTTATTCATGGTTGTTAATTAGTAGAGGTTAGATACGTACCTCATTATGATTGGTAAGGTAAGGTCTAGCCTCCCTTGCTTGTACGTTTTCTATTGACAATTTTTTTATGATCATAAAAAGCCACTAGACCACTGTGTAGTGGTATAAATTTGCGTTAAAGAAAAACTAAAGATATATATTCATCGCCACTTATAAGATTCAATTTAAACTTAGCTTGTCTAGGGGGTTATTAATTCGAGCTAAGAAAACAATTTCTCGTAGAAATGCAGGATAAGTAGCATATAATAGATTTTTGTGGTTCGCTTTTAGAAAGAAAATAATTTTTTTAAAAAAAATTGCAGGATAAAATGGTGTGTGATAAACCTCGTTGCATTTTTTTGTTTAAGAAATTGACTTCTTCGGATGGATTTATATATCTTTATTTTTGCATTAAAAAATTGGAAGAAAATAATGGGAAAAAAAAAGAAGAAAAAAGGCGAAAACAGTAAATAAAACTAATCTGAAAGCACAAGAAGAGACAAACATGATTTTATTAGGAATGAATATGATAATAAAAATTTCCTGGAAATGACTCAATATATTTAACCTTCAATTAATTAAAATATGTATTTTTGGTTCCTTCTTATAGAAATATATCAAGTTTGAATTGGCTTACCACGGTTAAATATAGCTACTTGTATTTTACCCATATGTGTCAATACTCTTATAGGTATGACAATAGATTTGAAATCCATATATATCCAACCGAAATACAAGTGTTCCAACTCATTGAAATATGAATAAAATGGATTGATTTTATAAATATGGACTAAAATTGTCATCACTATTGTAGTTATAACACCTTGTAAATAATATGCTAAACATATGAATCATTCATCATGAGTGTATTAACTTGACTCGAGTTATATCCTACTTATACATGTGTTGAGATTCATTCCTATATATGGGTGAGAAGTGTATCAGATGTGGTTTAGAGTCGTAAGGGATCTCTATCACAAAGTCAAGTTCAAATCTTTCCTATTAATTAAGTTTTCGCATGACTAAGTTTTCCCATTAACTTTAATTTAGTGCTATAAAATTAATTTTATTTTTATTTTCTTAAATTTCGTATCAATTCAAACTATATCATTCTTTTTCTAAAGGAAGAAAATACTATTTAATGATATGTACTACATTTCCCAAAATATTAATTATTAAAATTAATGGATTTAAAAGGTAATACAACAACATTATTTCTACTATTAATTGTTAGATGAATGTCAAACAAAAGGAGTAATTATATATAATCTCAAGCCTTAACTAACACTAAATGCAAAGACTAATCTCACCTATATATATGTAAAGAATGAATTGAATTTAAGCAGTAGCAGTGGATGTGTAATTGAGTTTGGAAAAAATGGTTTCACATTTACAAGTACAAAACATAGAGCCCCAAAATCCAATCTTGAATTTTGATGCCCTTCTATGTAAGGAAGATCCATTAGATGAGGGAGATTTGGGAGGAGGGTACCATTCAGATGAAAGAAATCGGAATGTGAAAAAGATTTCACCTTTCTTAGAATGTGACATGTTCTGGGAAGATGGTGAGGTTGAAACTCTGTTATCAAAGGAAAAACTGAATCTTTTTGATTGTACTAGTTTAGTTTCAGATGGGGTTTTGTTGGGGTTAAGAAAAAAGTCCTTGGAATGGATGGTGACTGTCATTGACCACTATGGTTTCAATGCTTTGACTGCTGTGTTAGCTGTCAACTATTTTGATAGATTTATGTCTCGAGTCGGTTTTCAGAAGGGTCAGCCATGGATGAGTCAGCTTGTCGCTGTTGCTTGTCTTTCCATTGCTGCTAAAGTAGAGGAGATTCAAGTGCCCCTTTTATTAGGCCTTCAAGTATGTGGCTATGTTTTGTTAATAATAAAAAGCATATCTAAACTATCCTTATTTGATCTTCATACCATATATATATATATATATATATATATATATATATATATACATATATTAACACCAACTACTGATTATAACACATCTATCTATCACTTGTCCTCTTTTTTCTACCTGGATGTATATAAAGGGAACAATTGATAGTTGAAGAGTGTTTTGATAAATAGTTGGTGATATTCTCACACATAAGGCATGTTTTGACTCTTCACTTATTAAGATAATGTAGTGTTGATGTTTTTATAAATCTCTTAACGGTTATGTCTGTTTGTCATTTCTCGAGTATTGAACACTGGATTGTAATGAAGTAGAATGGACATTGAGAATTGATATAATTGATCATACATAGCTTAGGATTGAAATGTGATTGTATTAATGATGGATGTATTTTGTTGATAAGGTATCAAATCCAAAGTATGTGTTTGAGGCAAAGACTATAAAGAACATAGAACTTCTGGTGTTGTCCACCCTCAAATGGAAAATGAATCCAGTGACACCACTTTCATTTATAGACCATATCATCAGGAGATTTCAATTAATGACCAACCTACATTCGGAGTTCAACAGGAAATGTGAAAACATCATTCTTGGTATTATCACTGGTGAGATATCTATCTTAAAAGTTTGTTTGAAACTTTTAAATGCGGGTTGTTTATTGATTATATATTCGATCATGCTGAATGCAGATTCTAGGCTTCTGCATTTTCCCCCATCTGTAATTGCAACTGCAACATTGTTTTATGTCATCAATGATATTGAACCTAGCAATGCAGTCAATTACCTTAATCAACTTATGGCTGTTCTTAAAGTTAGAAAGGTGTGCACTCTCACTTCGAGTTTCATTTTCAGTGATCGACCTCTTTGGGCTTCTTAGTAGTACCTTATAGTATTTGATTAGCAATATAACTATGCCTATTTGATTTGTGTGTCACTGAAGTTCTTCATCTTCAAACAGGCCAGCATTGATGAATGTCATGATCTCATTCTAGAGCTAATGGGCACTTCTGGATCCAAAATCTGCCAAACCAACAAGAGGAAATGTCAATCTATTCCAGGCACTCCCGATGGCGTTATTGATGCATATTTTAGCTGTGAAAGCTCTAATGATTCGTTGGTTGTGGCATCATCAGTTTCATCCTTGCCAGAACCTCAGTATAAGAGAAGTAGAACATAGGATCAGCAAATTTTATTTGCTCCAATAAGTTCTGTGTCTGGTTTTAGATCACAGTTCTTCACTGAGCTCACATCCTCTAGATTATCTAATTTTCAATGGTGATATATGGACACTGTTTTGGAGTGTCCTCTTAAAACTCAATGCACAATTATATAATGTTCTATGAGACAATTATGTGATGTTGCATTGTGTTTTCTGGACATGTGATGAAATCCATGTAATGATTTGAATTAAATTATGTCTGATTGGGAATTGAAGGAAGAATGAGTAAAGATATATTGGGTGATCTTTTCCTTAATGCAGCTATTTGAAATTACTTTTTGAGTATGGTAACTATTGCCAATGTGTATGGATTCAATATATATATATATATATATAATATGCATTTTACTTGTTCTATCCACCCCTATTATGCTTTCTACCATATATTGTATATGCGTTCAATTCCAAGCAAGTTGTGGATACTTTTCATAGTACAACACATCTAAATAAATATTAAAAAAGAAAACGGGTAATGAAGAACACAGTAACAATCACAAACTCATGTGATAACCTAAACATAATATACAACATATGACTATGCAATTAAAAGCGAGATACTAATAGAGAATGAGTAAACCCTTCGATAATCAAGATAATACTCCTTACCTTACCTACTAACCCTCCACCCTCTCTGCATCCTCTCATTTAGGTCATGTCCTTGATAATTGGGAGTTGCATGATGTCCCGTCTAATCACTTCCCAATACTTTTTCGGCCTACCCCTCTACCTCTCCTCGTACCCATTACATTCAACCTCTTTCACTTCCTCATCGGGAATCTGCATATCTCCTCTTCACATGACAAATCGTCTTAGTCTTGTTTCTCTCATCTTTTTCACCATAGAGTCCCCCACCGGCTTGTTCCAGATACTATTCTAACTAAAAATCTTGTTTAGACATGAATGAAACAAATATCTAAATCCTTAACAAATTTAATTTACTTTGAATTAGTCTTTCGACATTCTCCCATAATGCAAAAGTTGTATATGATGACCTTTTCTTTGTTGTTGTGGTATTGGAGCATTTCTCTTCGATCTTTCAAATTTTTTATTTGTGTTGGAACAGTTCTCTCCAATTTTCTAATGTTGATATACTTCTCATCAACTTGACGCTAAGGATGTATATAGATTAGATTGGTTTAGGTTTTTCAATTATCTAATGAATTTTATTAGATATTTGAATGTATAATAAATTTCAATCAATAGACGTCACATCTTTCAGTCTCACATTTTTAAATTATCTTTCTCCTAGTAAAATCTTCATAGCACAAAATATATAACTCGTGCTCTAAATATACCTTTAATTCTAGCAGGATACAACTATATTATAAGATTAATTACTATTACATGACTAAACACTACATAAAAATATACAATTGTTGTACATTTCACTGTCCAAACCAATATAAAACTCCTACACATTTTTATTGTTTAAATCAGTGTAAAAATTTGAAGTAGATATCCAGCACTAGTCATTCCAAGCGTTAAATTAGTGTTTTTTTTAAAAAAATTATTAGCATTAATATTGATTTTGTTATGGTTTGAACTTTATTTGTGTCATTTACATTTATAAGCTACAAAACTTATCACACCATTAGAAAAGTCTGAGTTCAAATTGGAAATAATACCTGAAAAGACAAAAACGATGAAAAAGCTTAAGAAATATTTATAAGTTATATTACAATAAATATTTTATTTTTAAGTATAATATATGTATAAAACTTGTATACATGTATATCAGGATGGTTTGTTTTCGGTTTGAATTTTTCAATCTTTAAATCAAACAAAATTAATTGTGATTGGGTTTTAATCAATACCAAATCATAGTCATTTTTTCTCTTTCGATTTGACTCGAATTATTGATTTTTTCTTTTTTGTACACCTCTAGTTGAAATATTTTTTCTCTGACTACTTCTCTCCAACTTTTTTAATTTTGTTGAAGCTCTTGTTTCCAACTCGTATTGATACACTTTGTCAACAACACCTAGATTGGAATTTGAAGTCATTGAAAGTATCCAGGGTGTTGAGAAATCTACTCAAATACACCTTACTTATTTCAAATAGAAAAAGTGATATAGGATCACCTTATATAAGTCCTTTAGCAACATCAATTGTGGCTTAGTGCTATCACTATTGAACACTATGATGTAATTAGGGGTGAAAATTGGGCAGATTGAGTTAAATTTGAGCAGGTCAAAATAGGTCAAGATAACTAACAGGTTAAGACCCAATTCAATTTATTTGGATCAAAACGGGTTAGGTAACGGATAAATGACGGGTCATAACCCAATTCGTCCAATTTTTACTAAGTTTTCTTTTGTCATTTCTTAAGCTTTAGTACAAAATAAAATTTTCTTTTCGTTATTATAAATGTATGTATAACATATAAAAAAAAATTAATAATATTTTACCAAGATTTCTCAAATTAATTCAATTTGGGTTACATATCGATCCAACTTTTAATGGGTTGAAATGGATTGTATTGATATGAGTTGAGCTAACAAATGAGTGAGTCAATAACCAACCCAAACCTAAATGGTTGGATCGAATTGGACGTATTTAATTGAGCTGCATATAACTAATAAACCTTGTAGGAAAATTAAGGTCATTCAACGACGTTACATAATCCTTTTGTAGATGAATCTTTAATCATACATGTAGATGATTTGTGTTTCTTGGTGTATGACTTCACCAACACTTCATAAACAACATGCAAACTCAAGGGTAGATGATAAAAAAAGTAGAGAAACGAATAAGTGATGAAAATGGGAAAACAATATTATCCATGATAGTTTTATATTGACTTCCAGATTAATAATTTGTACATATTCGATAGATTTAAAAAAAATATAAGATTTGAATAAAAGCCACTAGGTTCGGAGAAATTCACAGGTAATACTCTAGCTCCCCTATGCAAGGAATGAACTTGCTTTTTTAATCATTCGGAAACAAAAATGAAGAGAAAATTCGTTGTTTTCGCTCCGAGTTGAGAGTACTGAGCCTTGCAAAGCACATACAACTAATTAGAGTTGATTTTGTAGGTTGCAGTATATAATCGTATATATAATGTATAGTTACGTATTTACGTTTTAGAGATGCATATACATTTATTGAAATTGTTTGTACCGTATTTTATACAATGCATCAGTCCATCTTTCTCAATGAGCTGATTTTTTTTTCAATCTCCATCAGTTCCAATCCAATCTTAACGTTTTGAGTCTTTAATTATAATATATTCACCCAAAACAATTTACATTTAGGGCAAATCAAGTTTTAAAATCTTTGCTAAACACTGAATAGACAAAGAACTATTTACTTGACTATACAATAAAACAACTCTAGCATGAAAACCATTTCCACAATCCCTTCCATACCACTAAACCATCAATCAATTTTGTTAAGGATTCACAAAATAATATATATATATATATATCATAATTCAAATGTAGGGTCTTGAATCAATAGTTATGGTTAGTCTCGAGTCAGGTGTTGAGGTCAATTTTTGGGTCGATCATTGGGGTAGTGTCTAAATTTAATTGTCAAGGTTCAATTCTTTTCTGTGTAACTTTTTAAAGTTTGTATAAACGTGTATTTTTTAGATTTTGTATAATATAATTTATATAATGTAATTTGTATAATATATTTTGTATAATTGTTTAAAGTTTATATGTTTATGTTTGTATCAATTGAGTTTTATTATATTTATATGATCCAGACTTTATATTACTCAATTATACAAAAACACGTGAATTATATAAATGTACCTGCAAATTATACAAACGAGATGTATATTATACAAATTATTGTCCTCTCTCACTCTCCTCTCTCCGCCCTCTCTCAATCTCGCTCGTCTCTCTCTTCCTCTCCCAATCTCGCTCGCCAGTCTCCTCCCTCTCTCAATCTCTTTAGCAAGAATATACCAATACATATGTATTATATATAATTATCTAACAGATGTACATATACAATTTACCTCTCTCCAACTCTTTTCCCTCTCTCTCTCGCCTCTCTCCTCCCTCTTCCAGTCTCGCTCGCCTCTCTATTCCCTATAACATGTAGCTACGAATCGCAATTAGAAAACTATAACTATGAAGCGTGATTAGGCTATTTTAAAGTGGATATATGCGAAAGTTCCTCTATTACACAAAAGGAAAAACTAGGGAAAATAGCAAACTACATTATATATTAAATTAATAGAGTAAAAATGTTGCTTCTAGTAGCAATGGTAAAAAAACCCTACAAAAGAAATCTCAATTACCAACAAAAAAAATTTATTGACAAATTGATCAAATCGATTGGCAAATTGAGTTATCAAGTTGAACCCGAGATCTCTTAATTAAGAATAAAGAGTGCTTACCACTCCATCACAATCCTTGATGGTAATAAATTTTAAATACGTTAGTATGATTATTTATTTTTCTAATAATTTTTTCTAATTGATTGTTAGTTTGTTGGTAATATATCATTCAGGTTTAATGTTAGGTCAGTAATTGATTGACAATATGTTCAAAATATTATTAACTAAATGATTATTCAATAGTAAAATATTTATTAATTTATTGCATTTAAAAATTTAAAAGCACAAATATAAATCCAAAAATATTAATATCAACTTTAGAAATTATATTTGAATGACACAATGCAAAATCTATGACAACAAGCTAAGTTAATCTCAATATAACACATATTATTATATCAAAAAATTTAATATGAGCACGTTTATCAAAGTATTGACCAAATATAACTGTTGGTCAAATCTTAAAAGTTAAAACGCCTAAAAATACAAAATGAAAATGGAAGCCTCAAAACCTGAATCAACCATCCTATTAGATATAAAAATGACCTTCCAAAAGCTTATCGCGTTGACAAATTTCTCATCAGAGCACGTTCATAAAAAATGTTAATCAAAGTTAAATTTTGGCCAAAAGTTAAAAGTTAAAACGCCTAAGGTATAAACTTAATATGAAAACCTCAAAATCCAAACCAACCTTCCTATACGATTAAAAGTGACATTCCAAAGCTAATTGCGCTGACGAAATTTAAATTTGAGCACATTTCTCAAAAAAATTGACCAAATTAAAATTTTAGCCAAAACGCTTAATGATACAAACTAAAAATAAAAGTCTCAAAACTCGAATCACCCATCCTATGAGATCAAAACTGAACTTGTATGGTTAAACACGGTGATAAAATTTCAATTCGAGCACGATTATCAAAAATATGATGAAAGTGAAATTTTGGTCAAAACTTAAAAGTTCAAATGTCTAACGACACAAACTAAAAACGAAAGTCTCAAAACCCAAACCCCCTATCTTAGTACATAGATGACCTTCTGAATCTAACTGCACTGACAAAATTTCAATATGAAAATATTTATCAAATATATTGACCGAACCTAAATTTTCGCCAAAATTTAGTTGTTAAAACACCTAATGACACATACTAAAAATGAAAGCCTTAATATCATAATCAACCATTGTACTAGATAAAAAATAACCTTTGGAGTTAATTATGCTAACGGAATTCTTATTTGAGCATGTTCACAATTTTGACCAAAGTCAGATTTTGGCCAAAACATAAGATTTAAAACACCTAACGGCGCACAAAAAAGGGAAAGCCTTAAAATTTGAACCAACCTTCCTGTTAGATAAAAAATAACCTTTCAAAACTATTGACACTGACATAATTTTAATTTGAGCACGTTTACAAAAAATATTAACCAAAGGCAAGTTTTGAATAAAATTTAAAAGTTAAAACGCCTTACGACACGGTGATTTACAAAAAAATTAACTTTAATCGATATGTTTAACAACTATTCAAGTATAAGTTAATAATTAATAGTTTACCAATAAATTTTATCACATTTGGTAATAGTTACTATTCAACTAAACATTCATATGTAATATTACCAACTAATAATTAATACGTTGGTAAATTTTACCAATGAATTAATCATCGGTTGGTATATTTCCAACTATTTTAATGATGTTACTAATTTACTAACTACATTCTTTATTCTTCGGCAAAATTTTCAACTAATTAGATATTGATTGGAAAGTTTACCAACAAATTACATTTCGTTACTAATTTACCAACATATTTATATTTGATTGGTAAATTTAGCTACACAATCCAGTCGCTGATAAATGTTTGGTAGTAATTCGTTGATAATATGTTATTAATTTATATAAACAATTTTTTGTCATATTTACCAACCGATATATACATTATTGGTAATATTACCGACAAAAGGTGTACATTAGTAATATTTCAGTTGGTAATCTATTGATGGAATCTTGCTAAATTTGATGCCATTTTTTCGATTGTATTTACCAACTAAAATACTT
The DNA here is from genome assembly GCF_036512215.1 of Solanum lycopersicum. NCBI lineage: Eukaryota > Viridiplantae > Streptophyta > Magnoliopsida > Solanales > Solanaceae > Solanum > Solanum lycopersicum. The sequence continues at coordinate 52,132,007 of NC_090801.1, read as the reverse complement.
AGTTAGTATGATTGTGGTTGGTAATCTGTTGGAATTTCATTGTTCAGTTTTAAAATATAAGTCAGTTAGAAATATGTTGATAAGAAAATTATCATGAAGAAATTGCGGTGCGTACATATACTTTTCAAATGTATATATTGTGGATTACATATAAGCTTGTTGCTTCTATTGTATTAGATATTGTTGGCACTTGAGATCTCCTTTATACATCTATACAACAAGACTTTATATTGTTTGACCTATCAATTATTTGATTATTGTATTCCATGTATGGTAGACAATTATTTGTATTCATATTAATGTTGCCTAATTTGAAAAAGGGGAAGTTATTATAATTTATAATACTTTTCAAATTACTATATTGTGGAATACTTATACACATTGGATATGTCTATTGTATTGGGGATTATTGTCATCTGTATTTGAATATTAAGAAGTACTTAAAATGTGAATAGTTAATGTAACTGGTAGTTAATGTACAATTAGTTTCATTTTTTTTTAATAATGCACAAGTATCCCCTCAATCTATATCCGAAATTTCAGAGACACATTTATATTATATTAAGATCCTATTACCTCTGAACTTATTTTATTAATAATTTTTTACCAATTTTCGGTCTATGTGACACTATCTTATGGATTCAATGTTGGTTGATTTTTTCAAGCTAATGCCACGTAGGCTGAAAAGGAGTAGAAAATTACTTATAAAATAAGTGCATGGAATAATAGGACCTCAGTATAGTATAAGTATGTCTCCGGATTTCGGCCATAGATTGAGGGAATAATTGTGATTTTTTTTTTTTTTTGTAAATATTTGAATACTTGGATATTTTTCAAACTTGGATACTTTATATTTTGTGTCACTGCCACTTTTATTTGACTATGGTGTTTGGAACGTTGATTAGCAAATCTAAGTAGTATTTATTGTATATGTAGTGTCATTGCATTTTCTGTATGCAAGGAATTAGACTTTATGTTTTAGATTTGTATTTGACTATTACCAACTTCTTAAAATGATGAGTAGTTTTTGAGTAGTAATTAATAGAGAAAAGATATAAAGATACCATTAAATTTGTCCTGTATTTGCATTAAGACACCTTAATTTTTAGAGTGTCCTATCACCCCACAGAACTATTTAATTTCTTTGTAAATGGACCATTTTGACCCATTTCCTAATCTGAGTTGTTACCACGCACATGAGGTGCGTCATGCATTATTTTTACTGCCATAGACCAATTTAAAGGTGCCATGTGTCATTATTTTTCTTTATTATTAATTATTTTATCAATTTGTCATCTTTTCCAAATTTAAACCCAAAATAATCATTGTTAGCCCTAATTTTTCAATTTCATAGTTTTTTTCATAGAAAAATCAACATTGATACTCTTTGTTTGACCACTTCATCATCTTCTCTAAGAAAATAAGACACCACTATTGGCGAGGAACTTCTGGATCAATGAAGAATGTGATTTTCTTGTTCAATAAATTCAAAGTAAACACTTCCAAACTATGAATGCTCCTGTCTAAGCATCACAACTGGCTATAATGACTGAGAAAAAGATTGTCTGCCACAAGTTGGCCAATGGAACATGATGAACAAGAAAATGGTTAATGGAGAAAGTGTTACACATAGGTTTTGTTCTGAGTTAGCATAATTGTGTGAGTTATTTAGGTCTGAGTTTTGCTACCAAAAGGGTTGCAACTAATAGCAATCCCACATTCAAAATTTTGTTGTCACCTAACTCCATAGCTGAATTAAAAAAAAATTCGAATGAAGAAAAATTAACGAAAATTTCTTGAAGGTGCAAGCCAAATAGAGAAGAAAAGAAATGGAGAAGATGACTTCTCTTTAAAGAATAGGATCGGGTCGGGTCGGGTTGAATAGATCATAGTGAGTTGAGCAACACGCACCACTACATAGACGAGAAAATGGGTCAAAATGGCCCATTTACAAAGAAATAAATTAGTTCTGTGGGGTAATAGGACACTTTAAAAGTTAAGGTGTCTTTATGCAAATACGGAACAACTTTGATGGTGTCTGTATGTCTTTTCTCTAATTAATATAATATAAGTTAACGTAAATTGTATTTTCTGTATGTAAGCAATCGAATTTTATGAGTTAGATTGCCCGTTTGAATCCCCGCACATGCAGATATATGCAAATCATAACATAATTAATGATTTGAAGGTGAAGCTTACACCGATCCAATTCAATCGATTCAAGGATACATGTTTTGGAATGTATATCCGAATGCACTAGTGCGGAACACAAGCACAAATCTTACCATATTCATTAATAACCTTTTGCAATTCATCGGTAATCATATCCAAAGAATTTCAAAAAAAATAATTACAATTAGGACAATCATGTTGTCTTACATCGATTGATTCTCCCCTTGCCATAAAGCAGACATTTGTTGTTTGGTATGATCATCATTTTTATGGTAGTCATTATTCTTGTAGTCTTGTTGGGGCCTATGTCTTCTTTGCCTCTCCATTTTATAAGAGTCATTCCCTTACATTAATCAACCTCTTCCTCAATTTCAAAAGTTCCACAAGTAACAGTTACAATTTTCTTTTTGTCATCTTTGTTGTATCTATTAATATGATTCTTTTCTCAAAATTTAATCGTAGGTCATCTTTTGCAGATCTTCATCTTCAAGAATAGAATCTTGGTTTCCCCGGGCTTCTGAAAGACTTTCGATGAGCTTTTTGATTTGTAATCTATTTGAGTATATCATTCTCAGAGATTTCATATCGCAAATAATTTTGCTAAATCGAGAGAAGAAATTCTGTATATTATCCTTGACTTCCATTTTGAACAATACATATTCATTTACTAATGAACTGATTGGAACTTCTTTTACTTTATTGGTTTCTTCGTAGATGACTTCGAGCTTGTCTCACATTTTTTTCTAGTTTCATGTATGAATATTTTGTCATATTTTGCTTCATTAACTACATAATATAACAGACTTATAGCTCTAACATTAGTTTGGTTTACCTCTTAATATACCTTTGTGTTGAATGCCTTGAATCGGACCCGCTACAAACAGAAAGGACGGGACGTAGCTGTAATTCTGTTTTTGCCTCTCCATAATAAAACTGCTCCCTCTCTTCCCGTGGACGTAGCCAATTTATTGGTGAACCACGTAAATCTGTTGTTTTGTTTTTCGCGTTTTATATTTTCTCGTATTATCTCAAATTCCGCACAACACTTTGTAATGTCGAAAGATTTTGGATCAAAAGGTTTGTCAACAACTTCCTTCCAATGAGTTTGAGAATGAGCTTTGGTCCCTTTTTAATAACTATCCATGCTTGGAGGTAGTTTGAAGTAAGAAAATCATGATTTAGTCTTTCGAGTAGTACTAGTGTTTGACCATTAAAGTAAGGAGGACGGTTTGAAGAATGTCTGTCTTGAATAAAAGCACTAGGAACTTTGATAATTTTTCATAGATATTTACTCGTGTGAATTAAACACTCAATTAGTGAGACTTGCTCAGATACCAATTGAAAGTTAAGAAAGGGGTGAATTAAAATTATAGTAATCGGCTGACATTTGTGAGTAGTCGACACCTGCTACAAATTAGATTTATAGAATATAAATAAGCAAAAAAATAGAAATTGAATTAATACACAATATTTTATATTTGTTCGGATCACCGGTATGATCCTTAGATCAGTCCCTTTGGGTTTTCAAAGGTTTCAATTGAAGTTGTGTGCTTCGAACAACAAAAGTAGATTTGTCTTTATATACGGTATTATATGATTGTTTTTGACATAAACCAGCGTATAGGCTGGGAAAATCTCATTCCTCCATTGATGGAGGTTGAGTCATTAGCAGTAACAAACAAAGAAGAAGAAGAAGTTTCTTTAGAATCGTTTTGCTTGCATTAACCAATGTAATGTGTAAGTATATATACACAACAATGAACAACAATCCAACAGAATTAACAAACTAACAAAATGTGGAAAATGTGACTTCTAACTAACTTTAACTAACTACAACCAACTATAACTAACTAGCTAATTAGTAACTAACTAACTACTTAAGCTAATTAACTAACTAGGCAAGTTTTATCAGTTTTAGCTTTAACATGAAACCCAATGGAGTTTCCTTCAATAAATTGATCTTTGAGTGAAAATTTCATAACAAATGAAGGTCTATTTTTGATAAATAAATGGAAGTATGTTGTACATATATTAACAATTTTCTTGTTTGAAGAATCATCAGTAAATTAAGAAAACGCTAAGTGAATAAAGTTTTATCTTAATTTGATATAACTATAAAAAAAATAAAATTAGAAGACTACATATAAATTGAAAGCTATAGAAAAAAAATCATATACATGACATAAATGATAGATACAAACCTCATTGTATTTCTTACTTTTTTGAATTTTTAACCAAACTAAGCCATTATATAAAACAATTTACCAAAGTAATACATTTTTCTAAAATTTTACAAAATTAGTATAAACGTATTTCACGGTAACGTTTTAGGATATATTTTATTTTTTTAAAACTAACAGCATTAGGTTGATATACGTTACTGTAAGTAACGTTTTACTCCTAAAACGTTATTTTCAGTAACTTTTTACTCCTAAAGAGTAAAATGTTACTGTGAGTAACGTATATCAATCTGACGCCATCAACTTTTAAAAAATAAAATATATCCTAAAATGTTACTGTAGAATACATTTATACTAGTTTTGTAAAATTTTAGAAAAAACATATTATTTTGGTGAATGACTTTATGTAATGGCTTAGTTTGGTCAAAACCTCTATTTTTTATCAAAATTTAATGGAAAAAATCTTGTGAGCTAGGGAGAAGGACAGAAGAGAGAGAAGTGGGGTGATGAATGTGGGATGCATGGGAGGTTGACGAGAGACACTGAGTTGATTAGGATGAAGATGTGAATTGTGGATACAGAATCTGTTTAGATATTTAATTGTCTTAATCAAGGATAGTTTTTAGGAAATGATGTATCCGCAATGTATCTAGCTTAAAATATAATATAAAATTCTTAATTAGTGGGAATATCTGTAATTATTTAGAATTATAGATAATGTTAGTATATATAATATAAATATATATGTCTAATAAGATAGTTTAAACTATTTTTATGGGTCGGATCATTGAAATGGTTGAAGCGGATATCTTTTTTTTTTCTTAAAAACTTGATTTTAAATAAGAACTTGTCAACAAAAATTTAATTAAAAAATCAAGTGGAATTGTAGGTGAAATACTAGTAATTAAATGATTTTTTTGATTACAAAATAAAGTTGACTGGCTTTTAAGAAAATTTACTCATAATTAAGTGAACATTTGAGATATTTTTTTGAATTTTTTTTAAAAAAATTTAATTAAACTTTACGGTCAAATACATATTTAATCATTGTAATTAAAAATTTACATCAACTAAATAACTATTAATGTTTCATCACATTCATCATGCCTTGTTCAAAATTTAATTAATTATATGTTAGGAAGAAACAAAATAACATTATGCCTTATTCAAAATTTAATTAATTATATGATAGGACGAAATAAAAGAGAGAGAATCAAAATACAATTAGGATAAACGTGACTTCACCTCCTATATAAACATGATGAATGTCCCCTAGTTACAACACTAATTAACTAGCTAGAGAAGAAAAAAAATAATAATTAAGTCCCTTTGAGATAATATGGAAATAGTTTGGCTATTTTCACCTCTCACTATTTCCCTATTATTGTTCCTAGTCTTCAAACTTGTGTCATTGACACTTAACAAACATAACCTTCCACCAAGTCCAGCACTTAAGTTTCCAATTATAGGACATCTCTATATTTTGAAACAACATATACATCGTACCCTTGAAAATCTATCTGAAAAACATGGTCCAATTTTCTCTCTTCAATTAGGTAAACGTCTCGTCGTGGTTGTGTCATCTCCATCCTCAGTGAAGGAATGTTTCACTAAGAATGATGTTGCTCTTGCTGATCGTCCTCCTTTAATGATCGGAGGATACAACTGCACAACTATCATCGATTCGTGTTATGGTGATCATTGGCGTAACCTTAGACGTATTTGTGCACTTGAAATACTCTCCGTTACTAGTCTAAACAAGTCAAAAAACATTAGACAATTTGAAGTGAAGTTTCTTTTAAACAACTTGTTTCAATATTGTAATGATTTTGGTACAATTTTTGAACTCAAGTCAAAATTTACTGAATTGTCGTTTAATGTTATTATGAGAATGGTATCGGGAGATGGATTTTTCGATCAAGATAAAGGTAAGGCTGCGTATTTTCGTGAACTTATAGATGAGTTTTTTAGCAACGGAGGTGCATCAAATGTTGATGATTTTTTGCCTGTGCCATTTGGTTGGATTTATAAGTTTATTAAAAAGAATGCGTTGACGCAACTTGGCAAAAAATTGGATGAGTTCTTGCAAGATTTAATTGATGAGTACCGTGGTGTGGAGAACCAAAATACTATGATCGATAATTTGCTTTCTTTGCAAGAATCGCAACCAGATTACTATACTGACGATATCATCAAAGGAATTATATTGGTAAGCTTTCAATACTCATGCATCCCCTATATATGTGTACCTTTTAATTATTGTTTGTTGGAAAGAAAAAAAAAAGGCCATTTGATTTGATTTTTCGATTAAAAATATATATAACGATAATTCGATCATTAAAAAGTTGTAGATATAATATTCATGGTATGTAACGCAGGTCATTGTGATTGGTGGAACAGACACAACAGCTGTGACTATAGAATGGGCAATGACACATTTGCTTAACCATCCGGAAGTGTTGAACAAAGTAAAAATTGAAATAGACAATCATGTTGGATATGATCGTTTAGTGAATGAGTCTGATTTACCCAATTTGAAATATCTTCAAAGTATTATTTCGGAGACATTTCGATTATCTCCGGCTGCACCAATGCTAATTCCTCATCAATCAGCTGATGACACCAAAATAGGTGGTTTCGACGTTCCACGTGGGACAATCCTATTGGTGAATGCTTGGGCTGTTCATAGGGATCCGTTTGTCTGGGCTGACGATCCGGGAAGTTTTAGACCAGAGAGATTCGAAGGTATCGATGTGAAACCGTGGGAGTTGCTTCCCTTTGGGATGGGCAGGAGGATATGCCCAGGTGCTGGACTTGCTCAACGTGTGATTGCTTTAACTGTTGGGAGTTTGGTTCAGTGTTTTGAGTGGGAAATGGCTAGCAAAGACAGTGATATAGCTGAAGGGAGTGGTTTTACTCTTGCTAAAGCTGAGCCACTAGCTGCAAAGTGCAAGGCACGTGATATTGCTTATGCACTACTTTAATTTTCCAACATCTTGTTTGGTTGGTTGTTATTTATCATTTCATAAAGTATCGTTTAAGTTGGGTGTGTGGAGTGAGGTCCAGGACAGATCTTCTCTATGTTGGTTTTTATTTATCGTTTCACAAAGTATGGTTTAAGTTGGTGTGTGGAGTGGGGACAAATCTTTTCTATGTTGATCAAACTATAAAATATCAATAGTTAACTTATATACTTCTGGTTTTTCTCATTATATTTAACTTATAATTTCTACATGATGATTGAAAAATTAGGACTTCACTAAAGCTTACAAAAAAAAGGGATAACAATTGACAAACACCCAAATGAAATCAATCCCCTCAGCAATGATCTATACATGCTCTATTTCGTAGAAGAAGAATTTCCTTACATGTATAAATAGGATGTTTTGAAATTCTGTCTTTCTAAGTGTTGTGACCAAAAAAGATGAAAACGAAAATCTAACAATAAAGAACATCAAGTTTAACGTGAAAAAACCCTTTCAACCGAAGGTAACCACCACGGGATCGACAAGATCCAAATTGCTTCACTATACCAATAACAGGGTTATACATATTTTTCTAATGGCTACACAACAAGTGTCAAAAGAGAACAAAAAATAGCTACACCAACAAAAGATAAATAGAAAGAAACACCACCCAAATCCAACTTCTGTTCGGAACCTAAAACAGGTTTTTTCTGACCTTTGAAATCCGATCTCCACCGTTCAAATTAACCACCAAGATGTCAGGAACACTTAATCCAAATTTCAGCCCGATCCAACGGTTAATTAATTAGGACACACGATCTTAAGGTTATTGGTCGGAGAAAAAGACTTCAGCAAAAGAACCCTTTTTCTTCTCTCTTTTCTCTTATTGAAAACTCTCTCAAAAAACCTCTGTTATGTTCTAGTGTCTTTCAAAGACAATACCAATGAGCAATTGATTATTCTCTCAAGATCATCCTCTATTTATAGAGTTTGTGTTTTTTCTTACAAAGTCAAAACCTACTACAAATAGGATTACAATTCTAATCCTTTTTCTAAGGGAATTGGAAAACCAGATAAAGAGAATAATTCCAATACTTTTTCAAGTAGGATTAGGCCATGAGCCTTTGGATGGAACATGAGCAATAGTCCAACAAACTCCCCCTCCATCCAAGGGGCCAAATGGACTTCAAGCAGAGAAACTCTTGACAGGCTTCCTGCCTGCCACACTTCTACAAAACTCATGCTTGTCTACGATGAGTTCTTTCCACTTATCTCTATGAGTATCTAACATGACTTCATCATAACCTTCAGGTTCTCCCATGTTAGTCAATAGAATATACTCATCATGTGAATAACGTGTTGAGCTTCGCTTCTCTCTAGTAGATCTTCTACAAGAGGTTTCTGGAGCATTCGAAGTGGTCATCTCACCATGAGTTGGTTGATTATCAATCACAACATCATAAGTAGGAACATTTATATGTTCTACACTCTGATCATTATCTGGATCATTATCTTGGGTTCATTCATGTGCAGAAGATGTATCAATAATAGGAATTGGATCAACATCAACTAAGCTTTCATCAGTCTGAGAATCTAGTTTCTCAGTCTTGTCAATATCTTCGATAGTTTGATCTTCAAAGATCACAACATTACGACTTCTAATGAGCTTCTTATCAATTGGATCATAAAAGCGATATCCAAAATCATCTTGACCAAAACTAATAAAGATGCACTACTTAGTTTTAACATCCAATTTTGACCTATCATTTTTTGGAACATGCACACAAGTTTTACACCCAAACACTTTCAAATGATCATAAGAAACATCCTTATTAAACCAAACTTTATTTGGAACATCACCATCCAAAGCAACAGCAGGAGACAAATTGATAACATAAGCAACGGTGTTAAATGCTTCAGCCCAAAAAGAATTTGGAAGTTTAGCCTCTGAAAGCACGCATCTAACTCTCTCAACCAATGTTTTGTTCATCCTTTCTGCTAGATCATATAATTGAGGAGTCTTTGGAGGAGTCTTCTGATGACGAATTCCTTGCGATTTGTAGTAGTTATCAAAGGGACCAATATACTCACCACCATTATCAGTGCAAATACATTTTAATTTCTTTCCTGTTTGTCTCTCATATAAGGCTTGAAACTGTCTAAACACATCAAGCACTTGATCTTTGGATTTTAAAGGATATACCCAAATTTTGCGAGAATGATCATCAATAAAAGTAGCAAATTAAAGTGCACCACCTTTTGATTTCACTTTAAAAGGACCATACAAATCTGAGTGTACTAACTCCAGTAGCTCAGACTTTCTGTGAAAAGAAACTATTTTTTGTTTCCCTGCTAAGCAATGAATACATTTTTTCACCTTTGCTTGTTTCATACCAGCAAGCAAATTCTTCTTAGCCAAACAGGTGATCCTCCTCCCGCTCATATGACTAAGCCTCTTGTGCCACAATTCTGATAAAGTCTCGCTCTCCAACAAATTAATAGAGTCACCAAGAATCGATCCTTTAGTCACGTATAAATTTGATTGTTTTCTTTTTCAAGCTAAAATCAATGATCCTTTGGTGATCTTCCATTGGCAATTGAACAAGTCATTATGATAGCCATCATCATCTAGTTGTCGTACAGAGATCGAATTTAAGGGAATGTCTGGAGCATGCTTGATATTCTCAAGGACAACATTGAACTAGTATTGGTTTTCAAACAAACAGTGTCAACACCAAACACCTTAACCTCAGCAGTATTACCCATCTTTAACACCTCAAAGTTAACAGAAGTATAAGATAAAAAGAAGTCTTTTCTTGGTGTGACATGTGATATGACTCCAGAATCTACTATCCAACTTGTATCTTGAAATACAAAATTGATGACGTCTTTATCACAAGCGAAGAGAAGGCCATCTTGGACAACAACAACAACATTATTTTCATTGGTTTCTTCCTTCTTCCCTTCTTTAAGATCTTACTTCAATTATTTGCAAAATCTTTTAATATGTCATTTCTTTCCACAATGATAACATATAATATTTGGATTCTTGAATTTTGACTTGCTTCTGTTTTTACCTCTACTCCTCGGATCTCTTGTATTGTGTCTCCCTCGATCTTCTGTATATAGAACATCTGAATGTTATGATGTGTCTTGAGATTTTCTTCTAACTTGTTCATTCAACACACTACTCTTTGCATATTCCATAGTCACCTTTCCACCAGTGGTAGAACTTGTTAAAGAAACACAAAGAGTTTACCAAGAATCCAGTAGAGTATTAAGAAGCCAGAGTCCTTGTATTTCATCATCAAAATTAACACTCATTCCTGATAATTGATCAAGAATACCCTGAAAGTTATTTATGTGATCAAGATTAGGACTGCCCTCCTCGTATTTAAAGGTCATCAATTGTTTTTGTAAGAACAACTCGTTATTGCCAGTTTTTAAAGCGTAAAGCGTCTCCAACTTTTCTCTCAATTTTCTAGCATGTGTCTCATTCACAATATGGTTGCGAAACATTATCTTCAACCCATTGTCTTATATATCCACATACTTATTGGTGCTCAAATTCTCAATTTTCATCGGTCACAGTCTCGGGTTTATGAGCAGAAAAAATGGGAAGATGCATCTTCTTCATGAACAATAGATCTTTCATCTTGTTTTTCCATATGTTGTAGTTTTTTCCGTTTAGACATATCATCTTGCTCATATTCCCCTTTGTATAGATAACCTTAGCTCTGATACCAGTTGTTGTGACGAAAAAAATAAAACGAAAATCTAACAATAAAGAACACCAACTTTAATGTGGAAAAACCCTTCCAATCGAAGGTAACCACCACGGGATCGACAAGATCTGAATTGCTTCATTATACCAATAAGAAGGTTACAAATATTTTCCTAATGGAGACACAACAAGTGCCAAAAGAGAACAAACAATAGCTACACCAACAAAAGATAAATAGAAAGAAAAACTACCCAAACCAAACTTCTATTCGAGACCTAAAACAGGATCTTTTGGACCTTTGGATCTGATCTCCACCGTTCAAATCAACCACCAAGATGTCACGAACACTCAGTCCAAATTTCAGCCCGATCTAACGGTTAATTAATCGGAAACACGATATGAAGGTTGTTGATTGGAGAAAAAGACTACAGCAAAAGAACCATTTTTCTTCTCTCTTTTCTCTTGTTGAAAGCTCTCTCCAAAAACCTCTCTTATGTTCTAATGCATTTCAAAGACAATACCAATGAGCAATTGATTATTCTCTCAAGACCATCCTCTATTTATAGAGTTTGCGTTTTTCTTTACAAAACCAAAACCTACTACAAATAGGATTACAATTTCAATCCTTTTCTTAAGGGAATTGGAAAACCAAATAAAGAGAATGATTTTCAATCTTTTTTCAAGTAGGATTAAACCATGAGTCTTTGGCTGGAACATGAGCACTATCTCAACACTACAGCCAACATGAGCACTATCTCAACACTAAGTTATGTTGTAACTGATGCAATGATATCTTATGACATTTGAAACATATTTTAAAGTATGCAATAAAGTGTTTTTTCTGAAGAAAAAAAATAAAGGAGGAGACCTCTACCTTGCGATTGTCCTGGGAAAACCACCTTATAATAACAAGAATGTGCTTCGAGTATTATTACTAGTTCTTGAATTCTTTGGATCATTGGAGCAATTGATGGCACGTCTCTTATATAAAGTAATATTAATTTTACGTGTTAAGTTCTTTATTATAATTTCATTTATTTACTTATTAAATAGTAGTTCCTTCTTCCCAAATCTAATCGACTATGGACAAGTATGTATATCATAAACCGCCGATCGTGTCAATTATCAATAGATATAATTTCTTTTCAAACTATATCATTTCATTTATTAATAATTAACTACTGGATATATTATATAAACTAGACTAGTATTTGACTAAATATGCAATCAATAAATAAAAATAAAAATAAATAAATTTGATGGTTAGGGCTATTTTGTATTATTTAAATCTTTGATGCTAGAGTTGGTAGCTTTTCAACTTGAAGTAATAATGATTGTCCATTTCACCATTTTTTTTCTGAATTTATATATGAATGTCCAATCAAATTTTGAAAGTGGTCTTTTGCCCACATACATGTACCCTAACCAAGATCAGTAAATACAAACATGAAAATAATCAAATGTAAAAAAGCAGTATTAATTAAAAAGAGCTGACTTTTGGGTTGATTAACTCGCTGAAAACTAACTTTTAGCGATAATAAAATAAAATGTATAAAAAGTCTAGTTAATTATCATTAGATCTAAAATCGCTATATATTTTATAAACATTTATAACAGCTAAAGATTATTTTTAACTCAGTATAAGTATTGACAATACTAAAATGCATCTGAAACGAAATTCAAAGTGAAGGGACAAGAAAATCCGTAAAAGCGGTTTAGTTTGTCCCCCAGCATGCCCATTCTCTGTCTTAACGGACGGAACAAGTTTCCACTTTTTTCCAACTCCATGTTACACACTACACAGTATATATACATTTTCCAAAGTGGCAATTATAAGCATGCATTATATATATTTTGACCCACCACCAATGCATAAACTTAAAACAAAGATTTTGGATTCAGTTTAAACTTTGTAATGTTAGAAGCAAAGAGACGGTTCAACATCTTTATATTATTGAACATCACCATTATACTCATTTTTTGTAGCGTAGCAACGGAGGCTTCAAGACCAGTTTCGACGACGCGCTACTTCAAATCAGATGTTGTTCCAATCTTTAGAAGTGAAGCATATTCTGGTCCAAGCCGTCATGGTCGAGGTCATTAGTTAGCGAATACTACAAGATGAAGAAGCTAACTCCAAATCTCAATTTTCACTTCTCTTTGTAGAAGTATCTACTTTTGTATAGAACTATTGGAGCATTTTTGTTATTATATATAGATTCTAATATAATGCCATGGAGTCTATTAATGAGCAATATAATGTGTTAATTTCTTACCGTTCTTTTAAGCAGTACTATACTGAATAATAACATTGCAAAATACTATGTCTATATAACAAAGGAACCTACAATGAATATGTCCAAATAAAAAAAAGGTTTAGCAAACACTTATCGTTATCATTCGAGAAGAAATGGACAAAAACATATATCGGACATTGGGAAGTACGACGGCTATTTTAATCAAATCACTCGCTTTAATCGGTGCGATTCAATAAAATTAGTGGTCGAGAGATTTCAAATATATATACAATTAAATTAGCATATTATTTGCATTCTGTTGCAAAACTTATGTGTCGCACGTATGCATTTTGTGCATCTTGTGGGACATGTATGCATTGCGAATGTCATGCGTGCATCTCATGTATGCATTGCCAATGTCACGTGTGCATATCGTCGCGATCACACATGTCAATTGTGGGGTCCATTCCTATGTAGTAAACTTTAAATAGCTCTCTGTGTTTGGTAGATTTGGTGCTGAATTATTTTTCAGCTTTACTTAATTTTCAACTAAAATCTTACCAAGAAATCTTTATAAGTGAAAAGGTTGAAACTTTGTGTTTTTGTGATGTCACTGGTGACATGATTAGGAGTAGATTTTCCTATAAATACAGAGCTCTTACTCATTTCAAAGATGCACCCAAAAGAATTACAAAGGAGAGAAAGAAGAGTGAGGCATCACAGAGGAAAATAATATGTGAGGAAAAATAGAGAGTGTGAGCGATATTGTAGTGAGGTGAAAAAATCAAAAGAGTGTTATTTCTTTTGAATGTGTAGTGGTCTTTGGAGTTTTACTCAGACATACAAGCGTAAAATCCTTACTATAGTGATATTCGTTGCTCCTCTCGGGTCGTGGTTTTTCCCTTATTTAGAAGGGTTTTCACGTAAAACCTTGGTGTCATTATTTCTCTTTTATTCTCGTTGATTAACCGTATTATTGTCTTCCGCATTTATTGTCTTTATTACCGCAAATATTATTTCTGTTACGAATTTATTCCCAACATCAATCATGTGAATTAGTAAAAACTTTTTTAAAATTAGTGGTAAACGAAATGAGCGAACTTCTTATAAGGCTTGGACAGTCCTTCTTTCTTTGAGCTAACTTTTGAAACGTAAATTAGGTCTAAGATCTAATTTAACCGTTAAAACATGCATGTGAGAGTTATACAACAAAAATAAAAGGTTAATGTAAACTCAAAATTGAAAAAAATATCATATTTAAGCAACTTGATATAGTTACACTCAAAATTATTAAAAGTTGTAAGTTTAGATTACTTTTAAGGAAACTTCTTATTCACCTTCTATAGGTGTCAATTTGATGGTTTTCTAGACACCGTATACACACATGTTGACAAGCAATTCTACTGAGAATATAAAATTTTGAATACCATTAACTTTATTTGTGGTTATACAACTGTGGTACTCCAAAATTGCTTAATTGAAACACGTACGGCATTGCATTTCCAATACATTGCCATCACATCTCAACTGGCTGAGGTAGACTCTCTATTGCTGCTGAATTGCACCATTGATGTCTGGGCAATTTCTTGGGGAATCGAAAACAAGGTCAAAGAGATAAAAATCTGGTTATCATACATGATATATTTCTATTCAACATTGCTTCAGGGAAGCTAATAAAGTTGCTGACAAATTAGCTTCCCTAAGTGACTCACTTACTCATGTACAAGTCTATTCTCACTTCAACACATCCCTAGAATTATCAAAGGGATTTTTAACTTAGATAGATGGGAATACCCTTTCTTTAGAGTCATAAAGCGTAAAGCAATTACTTTGAGCTTTGATCCCTCTTGCGCCCCTCTAATTGTGCGTGCTTGTGCTTGTTTAGCTTAGATCTTTTGTACACTTATGTGTTTGGTTTGACTGTGTAACAAAAACTCTCAAGAAGGTGTAGCCTAGCCCTGCTTTTTTAAATGTAATTTCTTTCTCAATGACATATATATATGGTTTACAAAAAGAATTAGAGAAATATTGAGAATAGACGAAGCTTCATAGCACAAGATAAGTAAGATCAGATTATTGGACATTGAAGGACCGAACACCCACACCCACAGTTAATGACGAGAAGACAGGCCCATCACCCACAGTTAAGAATTAAAATGTTTTGGGTTGGGTCCAAGCTAGTCAGCCCACTTGACCGTTTAACTGAGCTAATTGTTAAAGACTTCTAAAGGAATTTTTTTGTGCACTTTTCTTTTTTTATAATACGAGTTTGTTAAATTTGTTGTTTTTAAATAATAGATGATTAATGATTAATTTTGCTCTTTATATTATATTTTAAAAAATTGGACGTATCTCATATAAATCAATTTATGAATATTTGAATCTTTAAGTTAAAATAACAATTAAAATTATTTGGACGGACTTAATTGGAAGATTTGATCTCAAAGTTACTAGAGCCTACAAGTCCTACACAAGTTATGATAATTATCAAGATTTCTGGTCAAAAAATACGAATTGCTAGGAAATTGGCAACAAATGCTATAAAAATCTTGGCTCCTATTCATCAGACTTTTTGGTCAACAACTGAACCTTTTTTTTTTTTAGGTTTACATAAAAACAAAACTCATAGCTGAATAATTGAAAACATAAATTAAACCATACGTATACGTATCTTCAAATGTTCGCTACGAGTAGGGCTGACAAATAGACAGGATAGGTTAAATTTAGATGGATTGAAAATATATCGATAAAATATGAATAATAATTTAATCCGTTCACATTTTATATGGATTAAAATAGATCGGATAGCAAATGGGTTGGATAACAAGTTTACCTAAATTTATTCATATATTTATGAGTAATACTACTCCACTTTAGAATTGGAATTTGACATGGAAAAAATATTTTAGTCTTTTTTTTATATAAAAAATTTTTGAAAATATTTATTTAGTTTTATTATATCATAAAAGTAAAAAAAAAAATTATAACTTTTCAATATAAAAGAAATAAATGTTATAATAAGGGGAAAATATTTTTAATTTTGAAGTAAATGAATATTTGTATTTAGGAGTAAAATGCAGCTTAATGGACTTTAAGCAACTTCAGTACAAATACAAAATTTGTTTATGTTACTTAATTATTTACCCAATATAAAATTAAACAAATTAAAAAAATGTTATAATTAACAAAAGAAATATATATTTAATATACTCCCTCTGTTCAACAATAATCGTGCACTATACTCCCCCCGTTTCATTTTAAATGTGTATCCCTTTCTATAAATAGTTAAACCATAATACTTGTCATTTTATAAAATTTATGCATTAATTATCATATTTTCCCTATTATACCCTTGATGGGATAGTCAATTAATCTTGAAATGTATTCAATATTTATTATAAAGTTGACTTAAAATAACAATAAATAAGGGAAAAAACGTAAAGTTACATCATTTCTTAATGCAAATGCAAAGTAAAAATGTGACATATAAAATGGGATAAATAGAGGAGTGCAGAGTCAAAAGGGTAAAAAAAATGTCAAAAATTCCATAAGGGTATATTAATTTTTTTAACCAAAATGGTAAAATCGCTCACGATGTAGCGATTTTATCCGTCGGAAAAAGCAAAATCGCTACTATAGCAACGATTTCTTAAATTTGCTTTTTTTAAAAAAAAAAAGAAATTATTAAACAAGTTGCTCCAAATGGACAGATTTTCAAAATTAAAAAAAATTATAATTTTTTTAATAAGTCGCTGCTTTTGCAGGGACTTACATTAAAATTTTTCTTTTTTTTTCTTTTTTGCTTTATTTAAAAAAAATTAAAATCAAATCTCTGCCAAGGCTGCGATTTTTAATTAATTTTTTTTAAAAAAATCAAATCGCTATAAAGACAGCGATTTACACTTATTTTTTTGTTTTTGAAAATTTAATTAAATCGCTGCAAAAAAATTAGCCGATTTAATTAAGTTTTCAAAAAAAATTAAAAAAGTGTAAATCGTTGCCTTTGCAGCGATTTGATTAAAAAAAAATTAAAAATTGCTGCCTTGATAGCGATTCTGCTAAGATTTGATTTTAATTTTTTTAAATAAAGCAAAAAAAAAAAAGGTTAATGTAAGTCGCTGCAAAAGCAACGACTTATTAAAAAAATTATAATTTTTTTAATTTTGAAAATCGCTCCATTTGGAGCGACTTGTTTAAATATATTTTTGGTTTTTTTTTTTAAAAAAAAAAGCAAATTTAAGAAATCGCTGCTACAGCAGCGATTTTGCTTTTTTCGACGGATAAAATCGCTACATCGTGAGCGATTTTGCCATTTTGGTTAAAAAAAATTGATATGCCCTTTTGGAAATTTTAATAATCTTTTTTACTCTTTTGGCTTCGGACTCATGAATGGAGTATTATGATATTCAACAATATTTGTCCACTTTATTAAATCAATGGGTGATTTTACTCTTCCGTCCTCATTTGTCCTTGTCATTAACTATAGTCATTTCCCTATTAATTTTTCAAGACAATATATTTATTATGGTCAAAGAGTAATACGGTAAATTAAACTCTTCTATTTATAATTTCTTAAGAAGTGTGCAAAGTCAATAATGGACAAGTATTATTGGACAGAAGGTGTATACATATTGTTGGTGAGAGACTTCACTTATTCAATTATAGAAAGGAATAATCAGTTTACAAAAGAACATAATGAGGAAGAGAATTATAACACTTTTAGTGATATCATAAATTTTAAGTGAGCAAAAATTAAATTTTTTTAACTCATTTAGCTAATTTAGATTTTACTCATATTATTATGAGTTAAAAATATGAAGTTAAAAATTACTCAATTGATATAAACAAATTAAGCGAATTATCAAAATATAGACCTATTTTATCGACGGACAGGTAAAAAAAAAAAAACATAATGGTGAACAAGAAAACAACATCCGACTATACTCATATATAAGGAATCTCTCGTTGTCCCGACACGGTTGTCGGTTAATATAAATACGTTAAACGTGCTCCTTTAAATTTGGTAATTATTTAGCTCAAAATTTAAATTCTTACTTCAATTAATGATTTTATAATCACAAAATATTACTTATAATGATAATTATTTAGCTCAAAATTTAAATTCTCACTTCACTGTTTTTTTTATAGTCACAAAAATATTACTTATATGCATATTTAAGCCCATACAATCAAAACCAACAGTATATTTAAAGGTTCTAAGAAAAATCCATGTTCAATCATAACCATGACATAAACCATATACATCAAAACAGAGTGAGTAACAATGATGAAGTGCTAAATCTTGAATGAGGTGGCGTTGCTTAGATGGTTCACCAACAGTTAAGCCACAGTGTAGTTAAAAATTTTGTTATGAGTGTTTAAGATTTAATATCTATGAATAAAAATAATTTTTAACTTATATAATTTGTATAATTTTTTATATACATGATATACTCTGACAAAGGGTGTTTAATTGTCGACTGCACCAATGAGGTTCAGTCACGCATAGCAAAAATGTGAACCTTCTGAGAAAAATTTAAAAGAAGTGTTATATGTTGTAATAATCAGTTCTCATCAAAATAATATATATAAAAAATCATAAATACGTACCTTTTAAGTTAAAAATTAAGGTAAACCTCTAGTTATTTAAAGCTAAACCAAAGAATATCCGATGAAATGTATAAAATCTTATTATTTGTTTGGGGAAGGGCCAGCTTGTCTTTTTAATAAATAAATTTTATGGAATATTCAACAAACCCAACAAGTAGTTTCATGAGTGTAATTTTTGGAGAATGATGTGTACGCAATCTTATCCTATTTTGTGAAGATAGAAAAATTATTTTTAATCAACTGTCAGTTCAAGTAAAACATATAAAAAATTAAGTATATAAAACCAAATATATTAGCAAAGAAGCCATGTTATAAACAATTAAAAAAAAAACAAGTAGGTAGGAACAATAAATAATATGATAAATAAAACAAAAGAGACAATATGTACTATAATTGAAGAAAAAAGATATTATAAGAGCGTAATAATAACAAGACGAATAAGCGAGTTATATATCTTCGATTATCTATTAACCTTCGACTCTAATTCTCCACCTTCATATTTTCCTATCTAGTGTCATATATATTCTCGTTAGCGACATATTGAATAAGGATAAATTAATCATAATACTCATGAGCTGATCATGCGGAAAATTACCAATTAGTAACATTTTAAAGTTTATTAACGACTTGATAAAACACTATTGACAGATTTATACCAGACGTATACGTCTTCAGGCATGTGCACATCAAACGTGTGGAACTTTTTTTGAAGTCAAAATTGAATTTAGTTACTTTACTTCAATATAAGCAGGCAAAAAGACATGCAGTTAGGCAGGTACTGTTTTAGGTCCCCTTTGGACACATTGATTATCAATCAATTGCCATAAAAAAAAAAAGTTTTGAATACTTATTTCATAAAAAAGAATCAATAGTGAAGAGTGATTGTATAACAATGTTCTATACCGAATAAAAATTCTAACAATGATGTATATATAAAATTTGTTTTGTTTGAACAGGAAAGCATGAATAAATATCTGTAGGATAGTTTAGTTTCGAGCATTTATTCTAATCTTTGAAATACTTTTTCCGTTCACTTTTACTTGTTAAATATTTTCTAATTATTTGTCGTTTTGAAATATCAAGAAAATACAATTTTTTTCTTCCTATTATATCATCAATTTATTTACACTGAGTTAATATCTTTAAAAAATATATTAACAAATATATTTAAAACTCTATCAATTAATAATTTTTTAGAACTTTATCATATTAACCATTATATTCTTAATAGGTGTGACAAGTTAAAATTTGACAAGTAAAATTAAAACAGAAAGAGTACCAATTACACTAAAATGTACTAATAACTTAATCACCTGGAATAATCGGATATTAGGAGTGTGCAAAAATCAAACTGACAAGTAAATCAAATCAAAAAATAAATAAAATACTGACTTAGTATATTTAAAAATTAAAAATCAAAAAATAAACAAAACCGATCAATACAGATCCGCACCAAATTTATGATGATATAGGCGAGAAGAGAACAAAGTACTTACACATGTTTTAATAATTGTTTGTAAATATACACTCAAAGACCATGGAGAAATGCATACGTTTTAGACGAATTGAATTATAATAGAAATATTTTTAGACCAAATATTAGCTAACCATTTTTTTCTATTTTATATATACTCTAAATAGTTACAAGCGTTAGGATACTCAGCTCTATATGTTTGTCCATGACCAACAAAGTCACTTAAAAATGGATGAGTTGTCCGGTCAACTTGTTGACTTTGCTGAGTTGGCATACACGCTGGACCCACCAAGTCCCGGTTGAAGCAGACACGGCGGTGTATATTGGGTCCCACTTGCACCCTACTCTCAAGACCAAAATTCAAACAAAATACTACAATGTCTATAGTCATATTCCATACCAGAAATTTTCCAAATTTTTTTTAGTCCACCTTCAACGTGTGCATATTTACGTCAAGAATGACGTGGAAATTAAAAAAACATGTCATTATAAAAAGCTACTCATTCCCAGCTTCCAAAACACACACAAAAAAAAGATCTTTCTTAGTATTTTCAATTTTCTCTCATAATGACCATGCATACTAGTCTTTCATCGTGTCGTCTTGGGCCGCCAGCATGTGAGAAGGATGCTAAGGCCCTTCAATTCATCGAAGAGATGACTAGAAATGTTGATTCAGTTCAAGAGAAAGTTTTGGCTGAAATACTAAGCCAAAATGCCAACACTGAGTATCTTCAAAGATTCAAACTTGGTGGTGCTACGGACCGGGATACATTCAAGTCCAAAATGCCAATAATTACATATGAGGAAATTCAACCTGATATTCAACGTATTGCTAATGGAGATCGTTCTCCGATTTTCTCATCTCATCCCGTCTCTGAGTTCCTCACCAGGTGAGATTTAACCACCTAATCTTTCAAATTAGCTTGATATGAATTATCGTATTGAATTAAATTTGTTTTGTACGTAGCTCGGGGACATCTGCTGGTGAGAGAAAACTGATGCCCACAACTCAAGATGAGTTAGACCGAAAACAGCTATTGTACAGCCTTCTCATGCCCGTGATGAATCTGTAAGTGCTGTTGTAGATATGCTTTCAAGTATTTATTTTCGAGCATTTCTAATTTTGGGATTGTGAGCAGGTGCGTTCCTGATCTAGACAAAGGCAAGGGCTTGTACTTTTTATTTATAAAAGCAGAAACCAAGACACCAAGTGGGCTACTAGCAAGACCTGTCTTGACAAGTTACTACAAAAGTGATCACTTCAAGACGAGGCCATACGATCCTTACAATGTGTATACTAGCCCTAACGAGGCTGTTCTCTGTGTCGACTCTTTCCAGAGCATGTACTCACAAATGCTTTGTGGCCTTCTTATGAGAGAACAAGTCCTCCGGTTAGGGGCTGTTTTCGCCTCTGGTTTACTTCGAGCTATTCATTTTCTGCAACTCAATTGGCAGCAACTTGCTGATGATATCGCATCTGGGATATTAAATCCCAGAGTTTCCGACCCTTCAATCAGGGAATGCATCTCCAAAATACTCAAACCAAATCACGAACTCGCAGAGTTCATTATCAAGGAATGCGAAAAACAGAACTGGGAAGGGATTATTACTAGAATTTGGACAAATACAAAGTACCTGGATGTGATTGTGACAGGTATGATAAATTAATTTGGTTAGCAAGATTTAATTACTTATATACGCGATAACATGTTATAGCCTTATTAATTTTTTCAGATTTCTAATACTACTTATTGTGGATTGATTACAACAGGTGCAATGGCTCAGTACATCCCTACGCTCGACTATTACAGTGGTGGTTTACCAAAGGCATGTACCATGTACGCATCGTCCGAGTGTTATTTTGGCCTTAATTTAAACCCAATTTGCAAGCCATCTGAAGTAAGTTACACTATAATGCCCAATATGTGCTACTATGAATTTATCCCTCACGACTCAGCCAATCCTAGTGACTCACCACGCCGTCTCGTTGACCTAGCTAACGTGGAAGTGGGAAAAGAGTATGAGCTCGTGATCACAACCTACGCTGGATTATGTCGTTACAGAGTCGGTGACATACTACAGGTCACAGGGTTTCACAACTCTGCCCCTCAGTTTAAATTCATAAGAAGGAAAAATGTGCTATTGAGCATTGATTCGGACAAAACTGATGAGGCAGAGTTGCAAAACGCGGTTGATAGCGCTGCTGCCATTTTGCGTCTGTACAATACTAGCGTGGTCGAGTACACTAGTTATGCCGACACCAAAACCATTCCAGGACATTATGTTATTTACTGTGAATTACTTATTAAGGACCCAACCAATTCGCCGAGCCACGAGGTTTTGAATCAATGTTGTTTGGCTATGGAAGAATGTTTGAACTCGGTTTATCGACAGTGCCGAGTTGCAGATAACTCGATTGGACCACTTGAAATTAGAGTAGTGGAAAATGGTACATTTGAAGAGCTAATGGACTATGCAATTTCTAGAGGTGCATCTATAAATCAGTATAAGGCTCCTAGGTGTGTTAATTTTACACCTATAGCGGAATTATTAAACTCCAGGGTAATTTCAGTGCACTTTAGTCCAGGTGCACCTCATTGGGCCCCAGAACGACAGCGTTTACAATTTTAATGATGAAGTTAATTCAAGTCATGATCGAGACCACATAAGTGGAATAAAATCTTTTTTTTTTCTTTTTGTATCTTTGTGAGTAGAGTTGAATATTCAACGTTGATATTAATTAGTCAATTTACTCATGAGAAGTGTTTTAGTTGTCTTGATTGGTTTGAAATCGCAATCCTATGTGTTGAATATTTATTGGAATGTGTTGATATTCATTTCGAGAAGTTCTCGGCCTATTTACTTGATTTCCAAATTTGATTCTATTGAAATCTTATATGTTTCTTCTTCTTTTTATTTCAATCGGAATTGCCATCTATTATTTGGACATAACACAATATGTCCCAAGAATTGTAAAGCATCATTTACTATTTAACTTGGAAATATTTCTGTTTTCCTACAATTTTAAGTTGAATTTAAATTTTTTCATAACCAAATATAAGTTTTCACTCAAAAACAAAAACTATCTTCTTAAAAATTTCACAAGACCATATATATTCACGAAACTTTAAATAACTTTTTATACAACATCATCTTTTTTTGGATCTAACTAGCAGAAAATTCTTTAGTTTGAAGTTTTTAGAAATTGTCTGAGTTAATTTGGAACATCTTCCTGCCATATTGTAGATGTTGTAATATTCTTGTTGCTAACTTAAAGTCTTAAGTTTATCCCAACATCTACAGTAGAATAGGTACAGCTAGCAGAGATTGAGTTTTTGCCAAGGTGATACCAAATTTTTCCTCCATGTTCAGTTCGTTAGGTGAAATTCCACCATGTAGCTTCCAATGAAAGGTATTTATCAATGAACTCCTGGAATCATCCTGATAGCCAAAGGGAAAATTCTTCGACCAGCACCACATGGAAGGAGCTCAAAATCTCGACCTCTAACATCTTTTTCTGACTCCCAAAATCTCTCCGGCCTACTGTCCAAAGGGTCTTCCCGTAGACGTTCACAAGAACTTGTGAGTCTTTTGGAAGCCATAAAGCTCTACATCTTCCTCAACTTTGTGTGGAATTAGGAAAGGAACTTGTGGGTGTATTCGAAAGGTTTCTTTCACGATGCACCTCAGCTAAGGTAATTTTCCAACATCAGTTTCATCTATTAGTTTGCCTCTGCCAATTACATGTGCAAGTTCTTCTTGTGATTTCTCCAAAGTGTGTGGATTCTTGAATAGTTCAGCCATTGCCCACTCTAATGTATTTGATGTTGTATCGCTCCCTGCTTACAAACAAGTCATGCAAAACTTTCTAATTTAAGATACTATGTCTTAGATTCCATATATGAAACAGATCCAGAAAACATGTTGCTGAAATTTCTGAATTTTTTGTCAAGGGAAAAAAGGGGACCAAAGAAGGTGTGGCATCATTGCCACAAACATTTAAGCGACCGACCAAAATACAATTAAATATTTGGTATAATGTGCGTTGAACCATCAAAACTTTTTGATGAGGTGATTGCATCATTCAAGATAACTAATCATCAATTTATGACAACCATTGCTCGATATGACTCCTATCAATTTCTTCGGGGCAAATGTTGAGAAGGGCATCTAAGACATCGATATTTGAACGGTTTCGTATTTCCCTTTTCTTTAGTTGGTGATCGACCAAACCACGCATAAGGTGATCACTCTTTGTAAAATAGTCAGTCATCTGTTGCCATATACTATGTGCATCAACCTCAACCATGATGTTCCACCATAAGGGAAATAGTCGATCAAATTGGGTTTACCAACCTCAACCATGATGTTCCACACCAATTCTTTAGCAGAATCAGAAAAAGGATCAGTCAAATCTTTCGAAATATTGGTGTTGGAAAGAAGATTCAGGGAAGTACTGAAAGTTCCTCTGCCAATATTCACTGCTTCACCATTTTCCCCGCTCTTGTGAGGGCCCCGAGGTCGGGTATAGGGGGTGGCCTCGGGGCACAGCGCTTCGAGGCCAGTGGTTGTAGTGGTGGTAGGGGCGTGTGCCTCGAGGTCAGGGATAGGGGGTGGCCTCGGGGAAAGGGAAGGGGGGTCGGGGCGTGTTCCTCGAGATCGGGTATAAGGGTTGGCCTGGGGGCACAACGCTTCGAGGCCGGTGGTTGCAGTGGGGGTGGGGGTGGCTCGAGCCTTTCCCTAAGGACCCGAGGCCCCACTTTTGAAGATTAAAAATTTGTGTTCGGGGGGAGTGTTCTGAATTTGTTTTGAGATTTTTTTCCTTCAGTTCAAATTTCAAAATCCGTAGGAGCCAGCATGAATAGACTGGACTAAAAGCTATTATCTGAACTGATTATGATAAAATATTTGATGCAAAATGTTGCAAAACAAAAACCATAAGGAGAATTTCAAGAAACAGTAGCCGTAGTAGGTCACAAAATATATATGAACCAAAGAGTGGACATACTGCTAAGAACTTGAGTTCAACCACAACGCCTCAAGGGCCGGGGGAGGTGGTGGGAGATCCTTGAGCCTTACCGAGGTCTCGCTCTTGAGTTTTCAATTTTCTCATTTTATCCCATCTTTCAAATTAGCTAATTGGCTTTGGAATAGTGAACAGGTTACTATGTGTCCAACGAGGCTGTTCTCTGTGTCGACTCTTTCCAGAGCATATATACACAAATGCTTTGTGGTCTACTTTGAACTATTCATTTTTTTTTCAACTCAATTGGCAACAACTTTCTAAAGATATCTGAGAGTTTCTGACCCTTCAATTAGGGACTTCATCTCCAAAATACTCGAACCAAATCATGAATTTGCGGTCATTCATTATCAAGGAATGCGAACAACAAAATTGGGAAGGGATTATTACTAGAATTTGGCCAAATACAAAGTACTTGGATGTGATTGTGACAGGTATGTAATTTCTTCAGATTTCTAATACTACTTATCGTGGATGTGATTCCTACGAGTGTTACTTTGGACTCAATTCGAACCCAATGTGCAAGCTATCAGTATTTTACACTATGTGCTACTTTGAATTTATCCCTCTGGACTCACCACCCCGTCACGTGGACCTAACAAACGTGGAAGTGGGAAAAAAATATAATCTCGTGATCACAACCTATGCTGGTATATGTCGTTACAGTGTCGGTGACATACTCCAGGTCACAGGGCTTCACAACTCTGCCCCTCAATGTTGAGAAAATTCATAAGAGGAGAAAATGTGCTATGTACTGTGAATTACTACCCAACCAATTCGCCTGAGCCACGAGGTTTTGAACCAATGTTGTTTGGCTATGGAAGAATGTTTGAACTTGGTGCCGAGTTGCAGATAACTCACTTGACATTAGAGTAGTGGTAAACGGTAATAGACTATGTAAATTTCTAGAGGTGCTCTATAAATCAGTACAAGGCTTCTACCCTATAGGGTAATTTCAGAATGGCAGTGTTTACATGTCTCTGATGACAAGTCAATTCTCTTTTTTGTTGTTCTTTTGGTATTTTTGTGTAGTGTTGAATAAATCGAGTTGATCAATAAATCGGCAGATGTAAATAAATCATAACACTCAGCTGATCATACGAAAAGTTACCCATTGAACAGGAAAGTATATGTACAATAGTTTAAATCGAGCATATAAAATAAATATATCTTTTATTTTACACAAATTTTCAAGATGGAAAATTCAACCTCCATGACCATAAGAACTGGAGAAGTCTTTTCTGTTGAAATCTTCATCACCATATTGTCCTGTTTCTAGCAAATTGACCTGGCAAAACATCCAAGCAAACAATTTTAAACTAAAACGGAAAGATGATCGTATGAACCAAACAAAGAGGAGCATAAAAATTGACCTTAATGATGTCTCGTTTTGAACTGGGGCGAACATAGGATGCTAGAACAGCCATGTGAAAATGCTGGTTTTACACAAAATAAAGAGTAAGAAAACAAAATTAGGATGTATTTCTTAAACGAAGAATGCATATTCAATAACTAGTTTACCGCATGTATTTCAACACTATTCACTTCAAGAATATATCAAGGAGCTTACTCTGAAAGGATCACTTCTCAATGACTGCACCAATATCGGACTCTCCAATCTGCGGTCCTGGAAAAATAGAATCGAAGCAAAAGCCTTGATACCACATCCAATAACGAGTTTACCACATGTATTTCAACACTATTCACTTCAGAATGTATCAAGGAACAGAGACAAGAAATACAATTGATTATTTGAAAAAGGGAACAGAAGAAACTGCAAAATATTGTTCTTGGGCTTTTACCTCCAAATAATAGTCCCTCAATCGTCTCCCAGTTTGAGCACAACAAATGCGAACAATTGATTCATCACTGCTTCCACTAATGACATAGTCCCTTCCATTCATGTAATATGATCGTGTATAATTATGAGCGCTCCCAGTCGAAGCTATACCGAAATCTGTCTGCAGCCTACCATCTACAGACAAAAGTTGTTTCACCTGTACCATAAAGACAGGATAAACCTCAACTTTGAATCCAGAGGCCACAAATCAGACCTTTAACAAATAGAAAGCAAATTTTGTATGATCAAATAAGATTCTTAATATGTTGTATTGATCAAGGTACCTCGTTGTCTACAGCTGATACCAGCAGATACAGGTCATCCGGGGAGAAGCAAACCATCACATTTCCCCTTGAGCTTGAGGTTGTATAACAGGGTTGATTTGGTGTCTGCCTTAAATCCCACAATTTGACATCCCGATCGAATGATGAAGTGACTAGCAGGTTTGGAGAGTGGTGTGCAAATTTTGCCACATTAATAGGTTCTTGATGCATATCACTGAACAAATGCAAGCGCTTCCCACTACAAATATCATATATAGCAACTTTCTTTGAATAACCACTTGTAAGAAACTGATCATCCGTTGAATTAACATGAAGTGAAGTCAAATGTTCAAATTTATCAAAAACAACAGGGCTGGAACTGCTGCAGCCCCCATTTGCCTTTTGCAATGTGTCATTGATGTCATACAATCTCAAAGAGCCACTGTCAGAACCAGCAAGGAGCTGATTTATGAAGACAAAATAAAAATTCATCAGCTGTTTCCATGAAAAAGAGTGATGAAATAATCCGTAGCACTATACTATCCAAAGAAAATCATCTGTAGCACTATACTCCCCGAGAAAATTTCATGGAGGATCTAATATGAGTTGGGACATGTCTCATTATGGAAATGCACACTACAACTCAGTAAAGTGATCTTTCGACGAACTTATGATCTGTACCACTATAATATCTAAAATATGAATATCATTCTACTTTTAGGATGGAAAATAACCAAAAATAAGTATATCTTACTACGCATCAAATTCAAAACACAGACAGATAACCTTCAATTTATAGCATGTAATTCAACAATCCGAGCCTTATCTGCCATCTGAAATTGCCTTCATAAAATTAGGAGCAAGACCTCAAGAGTACACCTTAATATGATCTATGAAGCAACTTTAAGTTAGTCACAGTAGATAAGAAAATAACTTACCTTGAATGGATTCTTGTTAAGCCAACAGAGGCCCAAAATGCTATTAGTCACTCCAAAGAGTGGAATATAACTGAAAATATTTCCAGCATCATGGTTAACAACAACAACCTCCCCATCCAAAGTTCCAAAAGCCATTAGACTAGGATTAGTGGGGTGATACTCAAATTGTCTTGGTCGAAGGCTCTCGCTTCCTTCTTTGATATTATTGCTGATATTAGACATCGTGTGCAGGGAAGGAGAAGCAGATGAACCAAGTTTGGCAGCACAGAGGGACCTTGAATAGAAATGTGGACTTTTCCTACAAGAAACTGCCTCCTTTATCAGAGAGGATTTATTGTGATACGCATTACCTCTACCTGTTTCACGCATATGCAAAACACTTGCAACATTTTCTTTCTGACGGCGTTTGTATGGAAGATACTCATAGTACTGCGAGAAAACAGTATTTGCCATTTCTCTGTCTAGTTTTTTTACAGGAAAGTTATCTAGAACCCGTAGATGAGGCAATGATGCAATCATGTATTCCCTGTAGTGCTTCTCATAGCAGATTGGTGAAGGATGACAAGTAAGATACATTTTGGAAACAACTGAAGTATCTCTCAGTTTCAAGTTTATATACTCGGAATAATCATCTCTCTCTTTAACATGCAAATCACCAGAAGAAACCTGATATATATTGAAAAATACAGATGTTTGAGCTATAAAAAAAAAGAACTTAAGTCAACCACTGCAATAAAGCAAGAGTTATAGACCTCAAGTTGAAAATCCACCTTTCCGCTTATTGCAACAAAAGAGGTGCCTGATGAAAGAATTCCTCCGGAATAATTTGATACTCTATTCGCTGAATCATTAAGTGAGTCCTGGTTTATAAATAATTTTCCAACAGAAGCTGGACTGTCTGCACCATCTGCATACGAAATTTATAGTCACATTTCTGATTAGATACTTTATGGATGCTGTCAAAGTCCTTGCGTGAATAACCTGATTTAAGTTATTTCAGAAACAGGAAGATTTGTCATCTTACTGGATGATGCAAGACATGGCCCAGTATCTTTGCAACATATGCAATTTTGAAACCTTAGTTCTGTCAAAGAATGAAGCCGAGACAAAGCCTCACGGGTTGTCCACAGATCAGCTATTCTAGTTCCACACATGGAGAGGCGCATCAATTTTGGCATGCAAGTAAAGCAATCCTTCTCTAAGCTAGTGAGAGAAGAACAAAAGTCCAGAGTAAGGGTGTGTAACTGCATGAAGCTTCCAACCATATTCAACTTTTGAATCTCAGTGGACCTCAACTTTAGTAATTGGCAATTCAAACCACCTTGAAAAAGATCCCTGCAGAGGCCAGAATT
Source organism: Solanum lycopersicum (assembly GCF_036512215.1). Lineage (NCBI taxonomy): Eukaryota > Viridiplantae > Streptophyta > Magnoliopsida > Solanales > Solanaceae > Solanum > Solanum lycopersicum. The sequence continues at coordinate 52,102,228 of NC_090801.1, read as the reverse complement.
CAAAAAAGAAGTTAGCAATAGCATTGTGAACTTACAGATATCTCTTTTTCACAATTCGTCATTTCTTAGTATTGTCAAACCGCAGATACAATCTATCATCTTATGCGCATCATCTTATATATCACCTCTTTCTAATTGTCATATATTTAAGAGAAAAATAGTTTCTTTTTCTAAGTCTTTTAGTTGCTGGAGAAGGATCAAATGAGAAAGGCAAGATGATATCCAAACTTCACTATTAAACAATAGTATTCAGGCATACCACAAGATGTCCTTTCTTAATAGTGTATCCTGAAGATCAACACTTCGGAGTATTGAATTGACTGCACGCATTAAAGACACGACAGATTCTTGATTCACAACCGATTTTGACGTGGAAAGTATGTCTACCGCATCAACATTGTAAAGGTGGACATTAAGCAATATATCGACAAGAGGCAACATATCATCATCCTCAAGCTCATCAAGTGGAACTACTAGAGTGCTCCTCTTTTGAACTTTCTCCTGCATACTGGCCTGAAAAAGGCGACTAAACTCTTAATGATCGTGATCAAATTTGATTCGTCAAAGATACACTATTAACAGAACAAGATAATCAGTTCACAATAATACGAAATAGAGATTATCGAACATTGCAATACTGCAGTAAAATTTATGATTAGATGTAAGTCTAACATTATTATTGCAAACCATCAGTTCACTAATATTTCACCTGGTCATAAACAAAATATTGAACCCTCTAATTATCTAAATCTTACATCAACCAGAAAAAAACTTAACAACAGATTCAGAGAGAAAGAGATAAAATAATGAAAATAGCTCAATTAAGATACAATAGTTTATTTTCATATATTAGAGGAGAGTAACTAAAAATTAAAAAGATGTCCACCTTATAAAACTGAGATAACACAGCAGTATTGGGCAGGACCTCATGTAGCTTGCAAGAATTCAGATACCTAGTAACAAATATGAAGAGGGACTTTGATGAGTAAAGTAACAGGTACCAAAGATGAAGAGGGGAATAAATCTCAATTACTTTGTGGAGTGGAGTTGAGATTTATTCCCCTCATAACAAAGTAAACCCATGTTTCTAGTTGAAGAAAATTGTGCTAATGAGTGAGCAACCAAGATTCCTAAGTGAAAACTTTCTGCCACTAAGAAGAATTGGAGGAACTATTAATCTATTTGAGTCAATTTCTACATATACCTCAAGTGCTAAACAAGAAAAGAAGAATCTTGGACCAAAATATACCTGGATACAATGGAGGAGATTTGAAGAGACATGGTCAGCAATTTTTCATATGTGCAAAATTAAACTCTGAGCTGAAAAAAAAAGAGTTGAAATTGATGCTAATAATGCTCAAGATTTGACATAAATGGGTTGCTTGGTGAGTGACATTATTGGAGAGCTGAAATGGGGGTGGGGATGGATATAAGCAGAGTAACTATTCATCCCCTTTATCAAATCAGACAGACAACATACCAAAAGGATAGGCACTGCCAGCTCCTATCATTATCATATTATTGGTCCTTACTCTTATATTCACTATTTGAAAACAAATTCTTTATAGTTGATTAATTGAACTTAAATATAATCTTGATTTGATAGATAATATAATACAATTTTTTAATTAAGAGTTGATGGTTGTATAAGAGTTTGCGAATAATATATCAAGAGATATCAATATTTAAATAAATAATGTTTTTAAGCTATAAATAATTTTAAAGCGAAATTAATAAATTTGATAGTTTAAAATATTTTAAATCTCTTATCTTTATAGGAGCTTATGACAATATATAACAAAGCTTATCATAATATAATATCAAATCAAAGTTGAACATAAGGTCACCTATCATTGTCAAAGTTAAAGATCCTTATCTTATAGTAGACTCAATGTAACGCATATGACTGGTCCAAAATCTTGAGAAATTCAAATAAAAAACATAATCCCCTCTCTATATATATATCATATCATATCAAAAGTTAAATTACAATTTTATCTTCCTATAAATTAAAATATTTTAATAAATTTAATAAAAATAGTAATAATTTTTGAATTTTCTTAGATTAATTCATATATATATATATATATATATATATAACATCTAATTAGTTAAATATTAAGTAAATCATATCATATTGTTATTATTATATCTAATGAATTAAACATTAAATAATAATAATAATAAGTGGTAAGTGTATTTTTACTCTTTATAAACTAAAAAATTAATTAATACAAGTTTGACACACCATTAACATTTATACCCAAAAACTTTACTCATTATTATCATTTCATTAAAATCTATTTAACGGCTCTTTGCTTCAACTTCATTCTATTTATTTGTTTTTAGAAAAAAAATTACTAATCGTGCAATTCTAATTTTACTCGAAATTTAGTTTAGAATATCTATATATAACTATATAGTTGGGAAATGAAAATGGTGATTTCACACCTCCAAAACTCAGCATCTATATATGTTTTTCTTTCTTTCTTTTTTATAGATTTTTTAAACTTTCATATGTATTCAATAAAATCTTAATTTCGAAATGATTTTTCCTAATCAAAATAATTAAAGTATGATTTATGAGCCTTAATTAAGGAAAGATGAGGAGATTTTGGAACTGAATTACATCTTTCACTATATACAATAATTATATCTTAAATAAGGAGAACAATAGATTCGATTTAATTGGATAGAGTAAACAACTTTAATGACTCAAAGAAAAAAAGATATAGATTGAATAAATAATAAAACCACTTCTATGGTAAATCCCCATGCACCCCTCATTTTTATTCACAAATTCAATGAGATCTCTTTGTATCATTTTGCCAACCGTTACTAGAAGTACATATACCATTATAAGTATAAATTATATCTAATTTGCTATTTATTTTTGTCCTTTCCAATTTTCTATACGACCACTCAACTTTTAATCTAACTATATAGTGTGGTCTCTGAGTTCATTTCAATTACATTGTGGTAGTTTTTAAATCTTTTTCTATCTTCAAAGAATTTTGTATCACATGTTGAAATTAAATTAAATCAATTATCAACAATGATGATGATATTATAGTTTTCTTTCTATTTGATTCCACAAGTTGATGGAAATATTTGGTAAGTTTTTATCTAATAGATTCATTGTTATTTTATTGTTTATTGACGTTTATTTGCATATTGCCCTTTTATATGCATTTATTTATTGTACTATATAAATTTTGGTTTATTTTATTTTTTTTCTACCATTAATACCTCAAAAATGATTGTATTGTATTTCATAATTCAATTATATGTATATAACTTGACAAAAAATTCTTTGTCAAAATTTTCAGATAGCAGAATTAATAACTTAGAATGAGCCAAAGAAGATGAAGGGTGCATATACATGTAAATATTATTTATAAATATCAATAAATATTTAAACAATAACCATTTTTTATAAATACTTTTATTTTGTTGGTGTAGACTATGAAAATGATAGTGATCTATTACCATCCTAAAGAAGACATATGTTGATCGAATTTCTCTAGAACAATTACAAAGTACCACTCTCCTTCGACGACAAATTCTCGATATGTATGCATATGTAAAAAAAAAAGTAGAGGATATTATTCCTTAAAATTTAAAAAGAAGGCAGAAACTTTGACATTAAATATTTTTTAAATTTAATGTCGAATTTGAATAATGTGTTCTAAGATATTAAAAAAGAGTTTTTAACAAGTTGAATACTTGGTATATTATAAGAATTGTATAATTAAAGTCGCTATGTTATTAGTTTACAAATTCACTTGATAATAATAATTTAATATGATGTGTCTTGATTATAATATTAGTTGAATATGCTCACTGTTCATTGATATTCTGAACTAAATACTCACTTCCTATGATATTAAAACATAATTTTCAAAGTATTCACTTACATAATATTCATATATTCCACGTTTCCCTTTAAAATGATCTCACCTATAAATGATTCAATTGTTCAATTTGAGTTAAGTCAAATTATTTTTAACCAAATAATTAATTGTCGGATAATCGCGTTTTAACGGATATTTCGGGTACCTTAAAATTCTTTCTGAAATACTAATATGAACACCCTGAACCCCTTTATAAGTTTTCATTAGATTTTTGATTATTTTTTTTCTCAATTTTTCAATGTTCATCTTTTTCTGATACATCTGAGTTCGGTTATTTTAATGTATCTAGTTGTTTTTGTTTCTAAAATTAATGTATAGTTCCTTCGTTGATGACTCCGATAAAGGCTTTGAATCGAAATCTATGAGTGACGTCATTGTTAAAAGCGAAAAGGACCTCTATTAGTTGATACAAAGCAAAAGAGATAGTGTGGAAGGACTTCTTTCTTTCTTTTTTTTTACTTTTAGCCGATCAATTTATTTATTTATTTATTGTTGCTTTCAGCGTATCTTTTAATGTATCTAAATGATTTTGATTCCTAAGTTAATGTATAATTCGTTCATTTCACATTGATATATAATTCCAGGGTGTATCAAAGTAATTTAATCATGTATCAAATTATTTATTATTTTTTGTGCTTAAAATATTATACCTTCTATATTTTGCTTATGTTTTAAAACTATTTATATTTTAAATTTTTAAAAAAAAGTATATACATATAGTCATACATATAAACATTTTTTCTTATAGCTTATGATTTTCCTCTATTCAATCACATGGCTTCAGAATTAGGTAAGTAGATTAACTCGAAATTCTTTAAAAAATCGAGAGAGAGAGAGAGAGCGATGCAATTACAAACACAAGAAATCGTATAGTAAAAACATAACTTTTTCATTTATCTTTTATTCTTTCTAGAAGAGACTAATAATTTATGTAATTTTTTAATAACTAAATAAGACGATGACATTTTATATTGACGGTGCAAATACAATTATAATGTCCTGGACCTTCATCATCACACCTTCAACTCACTATATGTTGTCCATAATGTTGTTTACAAAATTGTTGTTGTATTGGATCCTTAATTATCTGTCAATTCTGTATTTTGGGCCCAAGCCTGTTAGGGCGTAGCTTAACACTATATATAAACGCTATGACAAATCCTATTCTGTATTCTGTTCTTGCCTCTCCATAATAAAACTGCTCCCCCTCTTTCCCGTGGACGTAGCCAATTTATTGGTGAACCACGCAAATCTGTTGTCTTGTTTTTCGCATTTATATTTTCTCGTATTATCTCGAATTCCGCATAACAAAAATGTTGCGCAAGACGGTGATATTTGTGAACAAGGAATAGAAGAAGGAAAAGGTACATCACATGTATCATCGCCATTCACTTGTTTCATCATCAACATGCTTGCAAGATCAAGAACACGGATTACAAATTTAATTAGTGGAATATATTTATTTAATTTGGACCAAATGCTAATGAGAAAAATTGTAGATGAATACATATCACAGATGCAAATAATGAGAAAAATAGAAAAGCGAAAAGATGTACCAAAATTTCCCATTGAATAATTTTGTGGTGAATAAAGTAGTTGTTGACACCCGATTTTGACCCTCGACGACATAAATTAACGATCTTCTTAATTCTAAACGACTTGAAATAATTAGATCTTATAAGGTTTAAAAAAATAATATATATACATATATATATATATAATAAAGTGGTTCTCGAATTATTCTAAGTTAATATTACTATTTTCATAATTTTTAGTTAATATATGTTTTACGGAGCTATGTATATAACTAATATATTTTAGAATTATTTGAAAATTCGTATTCAAAAATACTTTGTTGTGTTTAAATATTTTATTGGCCATTAAATAGTTTGCATTTTTTACTTAATTATGTCTTAATTTCATCGATTATTTTATTTCGTTAAAGTTAAGAAGCTTATTTAATTGATTTATATTAATTAATTTCATCTAGTTAGCAAATATTTAATCCATTTAGGCACCATTTTGGGCCTCTTATTTTTCAGCAAACCATCTCCCCTTTAATTCCAATCAAACCCAGCCCAATTCTTGACCCGGTCCAGCCCAATTTTTGACCCGGTCCAGCCCATTTTCTCTCCTAATTTCCCAAGTCCAAATCCCTTGACGTGATCAGAGAGACACAATGGACAGCTTGTTCTTCGCTCTCCTCTTCCCCATCGTCCCTCTCATGGTGTACGACTAGCAGTATAAAGTAGTAGGCGGGCATGCGTTTCCGTCCTTGTGGCGTGAGATTGAGCCACGCATGGTCGAGAGGATGAACCAATCGATCTGAAGCGTCAATTTCCTTTTTCCTCTTTGTGAATGGGTTAAAATTCCCAAGAAAAGGTGGTCTCCCCTTTTTGGTGCAAGGATTTGAATTTCAAATTATGGGGTAAGACCAGGGGTTGATCCGGTATTTCACAGAAATTTGGAACCCTAATGAACCTTCTATATATTGTTTTGTTCTCCTCGGCTAAAGGGTTTTTTTGGGAGTCGGGGATAAACTCTGAACTAACAAGAGAAAAGAGGACAGCAGCATTGAAAGAAAATATATTAGAGAGGTTTTCTTTTGGGTTTTGATTTTTTTTGGATAAAATCGAAAAAGGGAAAAGAGAGGAGAATTTCTTCGGGGAGAGACGTGGAAATAGCGGAAAGAGTGGCTTTTTGTTATTCTATAGGAGTTTTGAGTAAGAAATATTAAGAGTTGGCTTAAGAAAATAACTAAGATAATATATAGAGATTCACGTCTAAGGTGGAGGGGTTGGATATTCGATAAAGTTATTTCCCTGCTCGTCTCACTAGTCCGTGTTCAAAATCGGAAGTTTTGGCTTAGCTTCTGTTGTCGTAGTTCGGTTTGGTGTGTCGTTGCTCTCAAGCTCGTTTTGTCCAAGTCACGCTGCTCCCAGAAGGATTCATCAGCTAACTCGATTGTTTCTTTGCTGGTCTACTCGAATTCTCGTTTGTCGTATCTCTTGCTAAATCTAACTCCGATAGTCCACCATGATACTCTCTCAATTGACTTTCTAAACGCCAAAGATGGTAATTTCTACACTTTTCTTGTTTGGACTCGTAAGGTATGACAGTCCACCTCTGCTTGTGTATTCATTTGTTTGTTCTACTGTATTGTCATGGTTTTGGCCGCTTCTGTATGTGCATGAAGGAGCATCCTTAGTCTGATGCTTCATTCTCTTAATGTTAGTAAGATGTATTTAAGCATGCATCTATCTTTGTTTGGTTGTGTTGCTTAAAATAGGCTCACGCTTGTACATGGTAAAGCTTTTGTGTATAAACTATTCATAAATATGCCCCCGTGGTGTTAGATTTTGCGTTTTCCTCTTTAAAATGGTAGTGATTCATAGATTTTTATTTTTAAGTCATATGTTGTTAGCTTGGTATCTTGTTTATCCCGAAAAATATTTGGTTTAGATTGAAATATGTATATTCAGGCTACTATCCAAATGTATTGTTTAATTCTGCCTTATTCATGAGCTTCATCATTTTCAGCATGAATACTACTTTTTTTCTCTTTTTCTCGTTTCATGTGATTCGGATTGAGTTCATGGGGCTCTAGTGATTTTTCTTTCCATCATGTTGGTCCATAAAGCTTGATAACGACTTCATCGAGTCAACCCATAGAAATAGACGAATAGGTTCTCCAAAGGTGGAGAATATGAAGCCATTCGAAAAACTGAGAAAGTTTAGTTTTGAAGCCAATATATATGAGGAATGTGGAAAACTATTAATTGTAACAACAAATATATACATATGAATAATATGGAAAACTATTAATTGTAACAACAAATATATACATGAATAATATGGTAAACTATTAAATGTAGAACCAAATATTAGGTGTACAAAGTATAATTTATTTAGTTTTCTTAGATTCTTTGCTACAATTAATAATAATTGTTCAAAGAATAATTTATTGTAGCGACAATAGGAAGAATACTGAAAACTATTAATTGTAACAACAAATCCTATATGTTCAAATATTTTTTTTTTTATTATACTTTTTCATAAGAATCGTAAATTTGAGGGGTATATCATGTCTTCTTTCCATGTAAAAGATAATAGATTTTCTGAAAAAGAATTTTGAATAAATATTTCTTAAAAATAAGTTGATTTTAAGAGTTTTATGAAACATGCTTTGAAGAACCAATTATTTAAAAAGTTGGCCAAACAATAGTTTGCTCAGAAGTGTTTTTTAAAATTCGAACGAGGCTTAAAATATGTTTAAACTATTAAAATTGATACAAATATATTATTTATTATAATTTCCCACAAAATGCTCTTAAAGTTGACCTTTGGAGCTCTTTTATATCTTTATCAACGCTATTAATTAAATTAATTAATACAAGGATGATCTAATTTTTATTAAAGAAGTAAAAGTGTCAAATGGACTTATTTGGAGGAGTTCATGCCGGGAAAGGAAATATAATTCTCTCTAAGTTTGAAAGAAATATATGGTCATTTAAAAATTTAGAATTAGATAAGGGACTTAAATTTTAAAGTAAGTGTTGACACTCAATTTTGACCATACACGATATATTAATCAGCGAGCTTTTTAAATTTGAAATGATTTGTAATAATTGGCTTCATAAAATTAAGTATTTTTCAAGTTAATTTTTATATAGTTTTTTTTCACTTCTTATGATTTTTAAGTAATATATACGTGTTTACATAATTATGTATTTAATTAGTGTAGTTTATGAATATTCAAAAATCATCTAAAAAAATTAATTAGCTCAATTATTCAATAGTTTATATTTTTGAATTAACACTTTATAATTAAGTTAATTACTTTTTTCGTTGATAATAAAATTCTCATTAAAGAACTTTGTATTCTCACCCAAATCTACAACAGTGAAAAGTGAAAATCGAAATATTAATGCATGAATAGTTGAGGTGTGTGCAGTAAATCAGAATAGAAGCAGCATAAAGAAGAGAGGAAGAAGAGAAGATGAAGATGCAGAGGAAGAAGAAGAATTCAGAACGGAGAAGAAATAAGAGTTGTATATGTATTTTCAATGTGTACTTTCTATTTACATCAATGTATATATATAAACAATAACTAACACTATAACTACTTTAACTAATTAGTCATCTAGTTGTTACTAATTACATGAATGCCACATTGTTCAAGTGATACCTTCTTCAATACTCCCCCTCAAGTTTGATGGTATAAACAAGTTCATAACACCAAACTTGGATAACAAATATTCATGTTGAGATTTTCCTAAACCTTTAGTTAACATATCAGCTTCCTGTTCCTTTGTATGTAGGTACTTTGTTTCAACTAATCCTTGTTGGATTTTCTCACGTATGAAATGACAATCCAACTCAATATGTTTTGTTCTTTCATGTAATACTGGATTGGCAGCAATTTGTATTGCTGACTTACTGTCGCTGTAAACACTGACTGGAGTTTGAATCTTAGCTCCAAGCTCTTTAAACAGCTTAACTATCCATGTAGTCTCAGCTATTGAACTAGCCATACTCCTATACTCAGCTTCAGCTGAGCTTCTAGATACTGTGGCCTGTTTCTTTGATTTCCAAGAGATCATTGATTCTCCCATCTTTACCATAAAACCTGAAACTGACCTTCTTGTGTGTAAACAGGCTCCCCAATCTGCATCACAATAAACCTTTAACTGTTTGGAGCTTTGGCTAGATAACAATACTCCTTGTCCTGCTTGACTCTTTATGTATCTTACAACTCTGAGTGCAGCATTAAAATGAGATTGCTTTGGTTGATGAAGAAATTGACTCAGTGTTTGAGTAGCAAATGCAATATCTGGTCTTGTGACATTGAGATACAATAACTTGCCAACTAGTCTTCTGTATATAGTTGCATCTTCCAGTAGCTTGTCTTCTTCTCCTTTTCCATTTATATCATCATATTCCTTAGTTGTTAACTTAACATATGGATCAAGTGGTATAGAAACTGGTTTGGCAGCACCAAGTCCTACTTCAGAAATAATTTCTAAGGCATATTTTCTTTGATGCATCACAATACCTTCTTGTGATCTGGCAAATTCAATCCCAAAGAAGTATCTTAGATCTCCTAAGTCTTTCATCTTGAAAGTATTCAGCAATATTCCTTTTGTATCCTTTATCAAACTCAGATCATTTCCAGTAATCATCATATCATCTACATATACTAAGATTACCACCAAGGATTTGTCAGTCTTTTTTATAAATAGTGAGCAATCTAGATGACTTTGTACAAAACCAAGATTGAGTAGTGCTTCAGTAAGCTTTACATTCCACTGTCTAGGTGCATGTTTCAAACCATATAAGGATTTAATGAGCTTACATACTGGTTTCTCCCCCTGCAAATTAAAATCCTTGGGAGTTTGAAAACCTTGAGGAAGGGTCATGTAAACTTCTTCCAACAGATTACCTTGCAGAAATGCATTTGAAACATCCATTTGATGAACATGCCATTTCTCAGTAGCAGCCAGTGCTAATACACTTCTGATAGTAACCATCTTAACTACTGGAGAAAAGGTTTCTTGATAATCAATTCCTTCTCTTTGATTGAAGCCTTTTGCAACTAATCGAGCCTTAAATATATCTACTTCTCATGAGGCTAAATACTTGATTTTAAACACCCATTTTCACCCAATATCCTTCTTGCCTGGTGGTAATGGAACAATAGTCCAGTGTTGTTAGCATCCAAGGCTGAAATTTTAGATGCCATAGCATCTACCCACCTCTGATCAGAGCATGCTTCTTCAAATGTTGATGGTTCAACATGATCACCAAAATTAGATAGGAATGCCTGATATGATGTATGTAGATGCTCATAAGCAATATATCTGTCAATAGAGTAAGTTGGCTTATTACCAGACTTGAGACTTGCAACTGCTACATAGTCTTTCATCCATAAAGGAGCTTTACTACTTCTTGTGGACCTTCTTTGTTCAGGAATGGAACCATCTACTGTAGATGTACCAGTGTCAACCTCAGTTAGAGGTAACTTTGTAGGATCAGAAGCAATATCAGGTGAGAAAGTAGTAGGAAATAGTTGCCAAGCTGTAGAGGTTGGTATTGCAAAAGGAAATGTTGATTCTCTGAACAAGACATCTCTGCTAAGAAAAAAATACTTGTTCTTCAGATCATACAGTATATATCCTTTTATATTTTCACTATAACCCATATGAACAGCAGCTACACTTCTTGGTTGAAACTTATCCTGAATATACATATTCTTGGTAAAACATAAGCAACCTAATACTCTTAAATGTTGAAGTGAAGGTTGTTTCTTGTGGAACATTTCATAAGGTGATTTGCCTTGTAACACTGGTGTAGGAAGCCTATTAATAATATATGCAGCACTCAGTATACAATGCCCCCAAAATTTGATTGGAATGTGACCTTGAAACCTTATTGCTCTAGCTATCTCCAAGATATGTTTATGTTTTCTTTCAGCTATGCCATTCTGCTGAGGAGTATGTATACAAGTTCTTTGGTGAACAATCCCTCTACTGACAAACAGCTTGTTACATTCAGCATTTACAAATTCTGAGCCATTATCAGTTCTAATGATCTGAACTTTGGACTGAAACTGAGTTTGAACTAGAACAAAGAAGTTTTGTAGCACAACACAAACATCACTTTTCAACTTGACTAGAAAGAGCCACAACATTCTTGTATAGTCATCAACAATTGTTACAAAGAATCTATTCCCATCATGTGTAGTAGTATTAAATGGCCCCCATACATCAATATGTAACAGCTGGAAAGCCTTAGTTGACATTGAAGTACTATGAAAAAATGGTAGTCTATGTTGTTTGGCTAGTGGACAAATTGTACAAGTGTGTACTTCCTTGGAACATTGAGTGACAGGAAAGTGAAAGACTTGTGTTAAGACACTAGATGAGGTGTGTCCTAGCCTTTGATGCCATAGTAGAACTCTTGAATCAGCTATAGATGGAGGTATGGATGGAAGAGTTTGAGTTTGTGTTTCTTTATCCTCTTCTGCTTTGAAACACTGCTCATGTTTGCCTCTACTGACCTTGTGAATAGGTAAATGATAGAGACCTGCATTTTCTCTACCAGTCCCCCTCACCTGCCCATTGTAGAGGTCCTAAAATATAACAAAGTCAGGAAAGAAGGAGACAACACAGTTTAGATCTCTTGTAAGCTTTGAGACTGACAACAGATTAAACTTAAAATCAGGAATTAATAGAACATTTTCTATTTTGTCTTATAAAGTCAGATGACAAGATCCTGTATGAGTAACCTTGACATTATCTCCATTTGGCAAATATACTCTTCCAGGTTTATCTGATAAAACTTGCTGTTGGTAATCAAGTACAGTAGGCAAAGATGTCATATGATTAGTAGCTCCTGAATCTATGATCCACCCCTGTTGCTTATTCCCAACTATAAGTGCAATATCATTACCTGTTGAAGATGCATAATCTTGGACTATATTTGCATTTGCAGCACTATTAGACTGTGAGCCTGACCTTTCTGTTCCTCCATTAGCATTTGTATGCCCAAGCATTTGTAGAATCTGATTGTATTGATCCTGAATGACACTCAATCCTCTATTGTAGTCATTATGATTTACTCTTCCATTGTAGCTTTGACTATAAGAATTGTTGCTTGAATTTTCTTCTCTATTAGAGTTAAACTCTTCTTCATCACTACTGATAGCATTATGAGCTGTATGAACTTGCCTTTTATCATTTTGATTTCTCCCTCTCTCATATGATGATCCTTTCTTCCTTCTTTCAAGACCAGGAGGATATCCATGAAGCTGAAAACATACAGCTCGAGTATGCCCAGTTCTATTACAATAGTCACAATACACACTTGGATCATAGCTAGGAACATTAGGAGTTTTCTGTTTAGGTACAAATTGATTTCTAGCAGTAAACATTGCATGAGACTCTACTTGTTCACTACTAACAGATTGTGTAATCCTACGCTGACTCTCTCTTTCAATCAACATGGAATATGCCTTGTTTAGGGAGGGAAGAGGCATCATCATAAGAATCTGGCCTCTTGCTTGATCATAAGACTCATTAAGACCCATGAGAAACTGCAACAACTTTTGATTATGCATAAACGTACTGAGATCTCTTGAACCAGGGTAACCACAACTAGATATAGGAACTAAACTATCATACTCTACCCATAGTTCTCTCAATCTAGAAAAATACACTGAAATTGTACTCATACCTTGACTGATAGTTGCAATTTCTTTGTGTAATTGGTAAATTCGACTTCCATCAACTTTATCATACCTTTCACTCAATTGCTTCCACACTTCTGCTGCATTTGTTGAGTAAACAATCCCACTAAGTAATTCTTTTGATACACAGTTCATTATCCATGACAGAACAATGACATTACAACGTTCCCACAAATTCTTCAAGTTTTCTCCATATGCTTCCTTCTTGCAAGATCCATCAATGAATCCTAGCTTATTTCTTCCCAAAATGGCTATTCTCATAGCTCTGCTCCACATCGAAAAGTTCTCAGATCCAGATAGCTGAATCGAGACTAGCATAACACCTGAATTATCGATGTTATTCAAGAACAATGGGTGATTATGACTCAGTTTTTCTGGTAATTCATTATCAACAGCTGCCATGGTTGCTTCAATTTTCCAAAACGAGTTTAACTAATTTTGATCCTAACTACTGCGATTGCTCTGATACCATGTGCAGTAAATCAGAATAGAAGCAACATAAAGAAGAGAGGAAGATGAGAAGATGAAGATGCAGAGGAAGAAGAAGAATCCAGAACAAAGAAGAAATAAGAGTTGTATATGTATTTTCAATGTGTACTTTCTATTTACATCAATGTATATATATAAACAATAACTAACTCTATAACTACTTTAACTAATTAGTCATCTAGTTGTTACTAATTACATGAATGCAACATTGTTCAAGTGATACCTTCCTCAATAAGGTGACAGACAAATAAGTTAATGAAATCATAGCTTATTTAACTCAAGTTTAGGTTGATTATTGACCTTCCTCTCATCAAAGTTTGGCTAATATCTTACTTTAGATTTATGAAAATTATAATCAATTTTTTTTATTTGATATATTATATATAATCCTAATATTGAAAAATAATAATTTTATAAGATATTATAATAGAAAATCAAATAAAATAATTAAAAATTAATAGAGTTGAACATTTTGGATTATGACATGCATTTTACTTTATTTCATGTTAAGTAACTTTTGAAGTAATTATTGATTCATCCAATATTTAATAACTTAATTCATTTTTATCTATTTAAATTCAGTTTAATCGGCCCCATCAATCACTTATAATAAATAAAGAGACACCAATGAAGAAAGGGACATAAAAAAGGCGGTGATGTAGAAAGAAATATGTGGGTGCGATTATATTGGCAAAGCAAAAGCACTAAAAAAGATTACTACAAATGTAATTACAATAAAATTTGTGTTAATATTCCTTTGTGGTAGTAAAGACATGCACCTTGATGGTTGTTTTTTATTTTGGGCATGTGCAACTAATAAAAGTGAACAAATTCTTAGCTTGTGCATGTGACCAATGTGACACTTATATATATATAAAAGTAATTAATAGGGCCGTTTATGATAAAGATATAAAAGGACTAGAAAAGTTTAATTTGAAAGAGCATAAATTTTGTTGGCAATATCATAACAAATGGTCCCAATTTCCGTTCTTGTTGTATTTGATGTGTACAACTCCTTTTTTCTTCAATGGGTATTCATACCATTTTCAACACGTAGACCAGTGATTTCTTTCAACATCCTAAATGTACAAGCAACCTTCATTTCAATTTTTACTTTCGAATTAGAATCTTTTTTCTTTAGTTTGGTTGTCGCCATGGATTTTCGTCCAGGTGTTTTTGCTACGATTTTAATTTTTTTATTTTCTACACCACTTTTATTGAAATATCAAATTTATTGAAAAAACACCACTTTTATTGAAATATCAACTTTTATCGAAACATCAACTTATTTTGGTATCAGAGCCTTAGACCTAAAAGACCTTATATGAAAAAAGATTATTATTTTAGAAAAACTTTTGCTTACCATAGAACTTTGTTTTATAATAGACAACATTTAAAAATAGTTAAATTATATAAAAAAATCTTTAGAAAGTCATTTATTTACATTAGGATTAAGATTATCTTTAACTTATACATATAAAAATTTCGTAAAGACACTTAGAGAAACTCTTAGACAATCTCAACAACAAATTAGTGTAGAATTAAATCAGGTAGAGACTGAAATAAAAGAAGTAAAAGAAAGAATTAAAAATAATCTTTATTACTATAATTCGGTAGGATAATATATGAGAAGACCATATAAAAATACTAGAGAATATAAAAAAGCTAAAAAAGAATTACAAGATTTATATGTAAAAGCAGATATACTACAAAAAGATCTAAAAACTACAAGCTTTAAAAAGGAAATAACTAATAAATTAGATTATATATTTTTCTTAGCTAGAATCTTAGAACAAAAATTAATAAAACATTTTAGATCAAGAAATATTTCAATCAAAAATACTTTATGAGAAATCTTCCATTTGCTAGAAGTATAAGATTTAACAATTGGATAAGACACAGAGATATAGAAGAAAAGAAAAGATTACAAAGAATAAAAAAATCTATAGAAGCTTACATATATATATACGAAAACGAATTTTTTATACCAAACGTCTTTTACTTCGAAAAACTATAAACAACAAAGAATATATAAGCGCTTTAAAGTGGGAATTACAAGGACATAATAACACTATAGATAACTATAATGAAAGAATAAATTTTTTTTACGAATGGTATAACCCAACTACTTTAGGATAAAACAACAACCGTAAAAATAGCTTCATTAAAAAACATAGAATACTTAGATTTACAGATCCATATAGAAAAAAGATTTCAAAGAGTAAAACCAGACAATATAATTAAGTGTAACTTTGAGAACGGAAATCACTGCTTACATACAGAAGACGCTCAATATAATACTTTAATAGATTTGATAATCAATCTCAGTGAAAAAATAAAAGAATCAAACAACAAAATTATAAAAATATTAAGTGAACAAGAAGAAACGCAAAATAAACAAAAACAACTCTTTAGTAAGATAGAAAATAATTTAGATTACCTCAAGGAACAATGAGTAGATTTAAGTGAAAAATTAAACGAGTTAAAAAATAAATGTAAAGAAGAAGCTAGTAATACATTAATAATAAAAATACAAGAAATAAAGGCAGAATTAGCCGCAATAAAAGAAATAGTTCTTTCATGATAGATTTAATAGAGTCAGAAACATATAGATAAGCGATAAAATTAATAGAAAAAAGAATAGCCCTTCCATCAGATTATAAAGACTTTAGCCCATCTTCAAAATCAGATCAAATTATTATACAACAGAACAATATAATAATAACACTTTTATTACAACTACATAATAAGATAGATAAAAACTTCAAAGAAAGATTAGAAAGTAAAAATATAGATACAACAGGAATAGAAGAATTAATAGAAAAGTTAAATAAAATAGAAATTACTCCTCAAAAAGAAAAAATAATTAAAAAATAGAAAAAATGGATATTTTTTTGCAACTAGACCAAGAGAAGAAAGACCAAGTTACTCCTAGAATATGATAAGCAATAATTTTTTGTCAAGAATATTAAATAGAAAGACAAAGGAAGAAAATAATCAACAATTAGAAGAAATAATAAATACAGATAAAGATATACAAATCTTCCAACAAAATCAATTAAATTTATTGAATCCAAAAGTATTATATAATACAAACTCAAAATCTCAACTATATAGACATTATAGAGAAGAACAATTATCAGTATTAGGAAAAAATTCTGTAACTCTACCACTCATAAACACTGAATCGGTAAAAGAAATTAAACATGTTAAAAAAGACTTAATGCACATAGGATTAATAGTTATAGGAATTAAAGGATTAACTAGAAAAAACTTAGGAACAAAGACATTAATTACAATATATGATAATAGATGGTCAGACATAAAAAGGCAATTATAGGATTAACAGAAGTAGATATGACTAATAATGGAGGAATTTTCTACATAAATTCAGATTTTATGATGAATTTAAATGAATTCGGAAACCAAATAAGAATAAGAATACAAACTAAAGGATACGAAGAAATGCATAGTGAAAAGAATTTATTAACGTGTGTAGGATTTTTAAGAAAAATGACAGATAATAGTAACACTAGATTTAAATTACAAATAAAAGATGTAGTAGAAGTAATGGGAAATAAGGGATAAAATTAATAAAACCTATAAAAATAAGTCCTGAAGAATATGCAGGATTAGAATGGAAATTAGGAGATTTTAAAGAAAAAGAAACATTAATACCAGATGCTCATTTAATATATAAAAATTCTAAAGGAGAACCTTCAATTAGATTTACAGATTACAATTACGAAACCCAAAAAGACTTTGAAGAAGAAATGCCTTTAGAAGGAATGAATATAGAAATAATATTAGAAGAAGATTTTGCAGTAGATTTGGCTATAGAAAAAGCCAAAGAAATAAGTAAACACCATAAGAATAGACTATTTACATGCAAAGGATGTAAACTAAAAGACTTAAATTTAGAACAAATGATATCTCATTTTAAAACATGTGAACAAAGAACTGATAACAAAGGATATAGATTAGAAAAGAGTTTACAAGATAAATTAGAAAAAAGTAATAATATAATGACACAAATACAAGATAATGATAGTGAAATATCTAAGTTAGAATCTATACTAAGTCAAAAAGAATTAATGGAAACAACAAGTTCTAGTAGTCCATTCCAAAGAACAAATGAACAAGGATATACTGCAGATAATAGCACAGGAAATATACCACATAGAAGAGTATATAGACAAGGAGATACTCCAATAACAGAAGTTAAACCTATGGAAAAAAGAATGTCTATAGAAGAACCAATAATACTCCAAGAAGGAGAAAGTAAAGGAAAAATTTTAAATATAGCAGCACATGATCCACAAAGATGGAATTCAGTAATAGACTTATGGAAAGGAATAGTGGTAGCAAATTTTATAAAAAATTATACAGAGACTGATGCTGAAACCATGTATAAATACTTAGAAACATTCCTAGGAGAATCAACTAAAGCTCTATGGGAAGCTTATAAAGTAGTATTCCTATCAGAATTTCAGTATTTAGTATCATTAGGACCAAACCCATATAATTTTACAAATAAAATACATACATTAATAACAGGAGAACACCCAAATAGTGGATTAGAAGCCTTACAACGAATGCATTAATAAAACTAGAACAATTAAGTATAAGTAATTGGTATTATATAAAGAAATTTTTAAATGATTATTTCTATTATTGTACAATTAGTGGAAATGCCTTTGATCAAGACTTAGGCAAAAAATTATTTAACAAACTACCAGGAGCTTTAGGAAGAGAAATAGAAGAAAGATGGACTAAAAGAGAAGGAGTAGCACAAAACCCTCAAGCAAAATGGTCAATAGTACATATAATACAACATATAATGGAAATATTACTAGAAAAATGTACTAATTTACAAATACAAAAACAATTAAAGCAAAATGAAATGAATTTCTGTAAAGATATAATACATATAACCCAAAATTATGATGAAAATCAATATAAAAAGAAAAAGTATAAAAAAATATAACCCACAAAACAATAAGAGATATAATAAAAAAGGATATTTTCTTAGAAAATCTTCAGCTAGGAAACCATATTTGAATAGGAATAGACATGTTAGAAAGTATAGAACAGATAGAAATTATAAAAATAAATTAGAATGTTTTACATGTGGAAGTATAGAACATCTAGCAAACACTTGTCCTAAAAGATATAATGCAAAGACTAGAAATGCTCAATTAGTAGAAGAATTTAACGAAACATTATTAAATGTAGATGAATATATGTCAGATAATGAAAGCATCTACTCTATAGTAAGTATTGATATAGATGAAAATAACAAAGAAGAAGACTCTTCTAATTCAGAAGGAGAAGAATTAATTAATGAAATAGGAATAGAAAATTTAAATATAGATGACCTAAAAATTAATTTTATGAATATAATAGAATGTGAACATAATTTTGAAAAAGATACAGGATTAGACAATAATCTATGTAATTGGTGTAAATGGTATCCAAGTAAATATAAAAGAGCTAAATGTAATAAATGCTTTATAGAAGGATGTATAAGTTGTATAGAAACACAATTAGGAGTAATAACTCAGAGAAGAAAAGAGGTATATACAAATGAACCTCTAATAAATTTAAAAGTATTAGTATTAGAAGCAAAAGTTAAAGAATTAGAAGAAAGGATAGTAAGATTAGAAAAAGGAAAAAATGTTGAACAAGAACTACAACTAGATAATCAAGAATTAATGATTGAAGAATCTAATACTTTAATATGTAATGAAGATAAAAATATAAATACTGTTAAAATATTAGCAAAACTTCAAATTGGAAAATATGAAATAGAGACTTTAGCATTAATAGATTCAGGATGTACCAAAAGTATTTTAAATAAAAAAATTGTACCTCTAGAATTAATAAAAACTTTAGAAAAACCAGTTGCAGTTATGCAAATGGATGGAACACATAATATATATAGATATTACATAGATAAAGCTCAAATGAGTTTTTTAAATACTTGTTCAGAATCCTATAAACCTACCTATAAGATGGATAAAATATGGGTACGAGATTTAGTTATAAGAGTAGATTTTGTGTTAGGACTAGATTTTATACTATGCAATAAAGGAGGAGCTTTAATAACAAAAGATGAGATACTTTTCATGAAAAAATCACTTATACATCGATTTTAACTAATAAAATTGACACTAAAGTAAGAATACTAGTGAAATAATTAGAGGAAAAGCTAGAATGGTTATAAATTACAAAAGACTAAATGACAATACTAGAACAGACGGTTATAAATTGCCAGATAAAACAGAATTAATAAATAGAATTCAAGGAAAATAATTTTTAGTAAATTCGATTGTAAATCAGGATCTGGCAGATAAAAATGCATCCAGACAGTATAGAATGAACAGCTTTTAACTGCCTGAAGGACATTTTGAATGGTTAGTCATGCCATTTGAGTTAAAAACAGCCCCTCCAATTTTCGAAAGAAAAATGGATAAAATATTTGGAGAATATAAAAAATTTGTTTTAGTATATGTAGATGATATTCTAGTATTTAGTAAAAATATAAAAGAAGACTTAGGACATTTACAAACAGTTTTTAGATTATTTGTTAATAATGGGATAATAATTAGCAAGAAGAAAATAGAATTATGTAAAAATTATATAAACTTTTTAGGAATTACTTTAGGAGAAGGAAAGGTTAAACTACAACCTCATATAGCTAAAAAAGCTCTAGACATGCCAGATAAATTAAATAATTTAAAAGATTTACAAAAATTCTTAGGTATAATTAATTATGCGAGACATTTTATTAAAGATTTAGGAAAAATGGCAGAACAATTATATACTCTAAGACAGGAATTAAAGGACAAAGAAATTTCAATATTGAAGACATAAAATTAGTACAAAAGATAAAAGAAAAAATAAAAAATATTCCGGATCTTAATATGCCATTAGAATCAGACTATTTAATAATAGAAATAGATGAAAGTTTTGAAGGATGGGGTGCAGTATTAAAATCAAGGCCACATAAATATAGTTCTAAACAGGAAGAAAAAATATGTGCTTATCAAAGTGGAAAATTCAAAGAAAAGGGTAATAAAGCTAGTATAGATGTTGAAATTTTAGCTATAATATATAGTTTAAATAGTTTTAGAATTTATATTCTAAATAAACCAGAAATATTAATAAGAACAGATTGTGAAGTTATAGTAAAATCTCATCAAAAAATTAATGATAAAACTAGTAGTAGAAGAAGATGGCTAAATTTTTTAGATACTATATCAATTTATCATTCTATAATGTTTGAGCATATCAAGGGAAATGATAATAGTATTGCAGATCAACTAAGTAGATTACTAATCAAAGTTTAAATTTTACAGAATGAGACCTCTACTATCAGACAAAGGTAAAATGGTTCAACCTTCAACCTCAGGTATGACAGACTCTTACAAACAGACAATGTTAGCAAATTTGCATTTTAAACCTCTAGATAAAATTGATAATGTTAGAATAGAAAGACTGCAGTTTGGACAACAAAATTTAATAGCATACGAGCCGTCTAACTTGACATTCGGACATTTATTTAACTGTCACTCAGAAAAACAACAAACGTGCCTTATAGACAATATATGGATAGCTCATAATAAAAAAGACACTAAATATGTAATTGCAGTTTTAAATGCTTTACGATATTATTTTACTAGTAAAAAATAAAGAAAATAGATTTAAATATTATGTAGTAATTCATGGTAAAATAAATGGTATTTTTCAGACATGGATAGAAGTTTTAGACTCTATTAAAGGTTTTTAAAAACCTCTTTTTAAAGGTTTTAATGATTTTACAGAATCTTTAAACTATGCTAGAGGAATATTAGGGCCAAATTATTATATTTCTTCAGCCCTTAGACAAAACCCAGGTAATACTGCACACTACAACATCCAAAAAGATACATATAAAGTAATATTTTGTGATCATTGCTCATCTATGACCAAAGCATTCAAAAGGCTAAATTTGAAAAATGAAGCCCTAATGTAAGAAAATTCCAAACTCAGAGAAAGACTCCAAAGAATGGAGAGCAAAGATAAGACTAAACAAAATGTACAAACGCAGACAGATATACAGGGTTTTCCATCCCAAATAAAAATGGATGAGATGGGTGTGCATTCCCCACTGAATGTTAAGAAATTCACTGTATCGAATGAAGATACAGCTAGTCCAGTTCAAACGGTAGCCGGTAAAGACTTCTCAAATCCGTTGATGGCTGTCACTTTGCCAAAAAGTGAAAAAGATGAAGGTTCATCTTCTAGAAGAAGGTTACCACTTTCATTTAACCAGACTATTAGATAAAAAATTAAAAAATCCCCCAAAAATAAAGATCTAGAATTCCTTATAACCCAAACTGTAGAAAAATTACTTAAACAAAAATAAGAAAAAGATAAACATATAAACCCAAACCCAATACAAAGCCCAAGACAAGATTCTGTTTCAAGCCCAAATAATTCAGATAATATTTCAGACTCAATGCAATTTGCTCAAGACCCAAATGATGATGACTTTGGTATGAGTTTTGATTCAATTGCATTACACAATTTAGACACTTAAATATATATATATATATATATATATATATATATATTATTATAGTTTTAAAGAGGAATGCCTCTTTGTCAAAAAATGTGAGTCCCACTTTACTCACTACCACACATTTGGAAAAACTGTTGGGACGCGTCTTTACTTTAAAAATAAAAATAATGTAGAAGAGATAAGTATTGACAGACATATATCAGACTAGAAGGACAATAATGCAAGAAAACGAAAATTATTTCACGTGACGATGGGGCCCAGATGTGTACCCGGGTGAGATGATAAGATTCCTTTTTCATTTGAAATCCGAAGTTTGAAGTCCGAAGATCCCTATAAAAGCAAGCATTATCAAGACAGGAAAGAGCAGAAGGCGAAAAAGGCTAAAGACAACCACAACAAAAACTCTCTCAAAATCCTCAAAACAACCCCTTTTCTCTTTAAAATTACCTTTTAAAATATTGTAGTAAAGATTTCAGTTCTTTATTCTAATAGTTTGTTTTAAAAGTTTGGAAGCTTTTCGGATTTTCCGAAAGGGAAACTTCATACTGTTCTAAATAATATAAGTTTCTAGTAAACTTCCCATATATGTAAATTATGTGTGTTTATTTTTATAAAAATGTTAATTATTTGATAAACTCATGTAAATTTATGAATTTATGAATATCATCATGAATCTATATTACTTAGTATATGGTTAGTCTCTTAGCTTCTTAAAAGTATCGATGGATTAACCTGTAAATTCCTAGGACATTGTCAGGTTAAATGTTCTGAGAGAAGAACTATGAATAACCAAATCCGGGGTGTGGTTAAAGAAGATTACTTTTAAGAACAAAGGCTAAGAGAAAGAGATGAACAGTAATAATAGATTCATGAATGGACAAAGTCCATAAAAAAAAGGAAGTTAAAATTACAAACTATTATGATAATTACATAATAGAACAAGAGAGTGAAGGAGTACTGAGTAGGATTGTACAACATTAAAAGTGTAACGAATTTATTGAAAAAACACCACTGCTTAAGTCATTGATAGCCATTTAAAGTTGTCCACAAATTTCACTTAGACACATCTTCTTAAGTTTGTTCCAATTGAACACTCGTACTAATAAAAAAATTTACCTATCAAACACTTTGTAGACAATCAGCTGAAATAAGAGAGTGTGTGTTATACACTTGCGGATGATGTGGCATACTAACTAATTAAAAGACACGTGGTATTGGACCTAGAATAACTAAAAAAAATTATAAGGTTAAATTATATTTTTTTTAGAAATAAAAGAAAAAGAAAATCATCATTATCCTTCTCCTCTTTTGTCAGAACCTTCCCCAAATACACCATAGACTACCATTTTTTAATCTTACTCTTATCCTCAAACTTCATTTAGATTTATTGATGTTCTTTCTTCTCCTTGTGTTGTCAGTTCTTTAAAATTTAAATAAATTAACAATTTCAAAGAATAATTTCAAATTTGTATTATTCTTTCCCAAAAAAATGGAGTTTGCCGGAAATAATGAACACTAAAGTAAAGTAATAAGATGATTGATCACTAGTTGCTTGTTATTTTAATTTTTTTTATCTTTATTTAATGAAATTTGCTTAACATTCCATTTCAATGTAAAGGAATCTCTGCTTCATCTTCTTCCTTTTTTTGTTTTTTTTTGTTTTAAGATTTTTATTTAATATATGTTTAGGTTTAATTTGACAAAATAGATGAACAAGGGATAGATACTTTTGGTGGCAGCAGAAATAACATTTTTTACGGCTAAAAAACTTACGGTGGCAAATTTGAATGTGTAGTTGGTTGTTTGAAAGGCTAAGGTTGTTTGACAATGGTAGACTTGTGGATGACAGCAACCGATTTAATAAGCTGGTGTATTGGAGAAAGAGAATGACTGAAAATCGAAAAAGAAGAAGAAAGAATTATGAGTGGTGATGGTTGCAGAACTATGAGCGGTGATGGTTGCAGCTTGCCATGGAAAAATGGTGATGAGCTTTCTCAAAGAAGAAGAAGATATAAAATCTTTTTTTTACTAAAAAGTTATGCTTTCACGCTCCTTTCTTTGTGTGTACTACAAAAGCTTTGCCATGTCAACAAAAAGGGTTTAATAGGTAAAAAATAAAATAATATATATATATATATATATATATATATATATATATATATATATATATATATTGATTTATGTGATACGATTGAAGCTTCAGAAATTAATTAAATTTTTATATGATTTTTTATGACATTTTAAGTTATTGATTATTATGATTTAGAATTTTTTCTATTTAATTTTAAAATAATATACATTATTTTGTTGTTCCATTTTTTCCGGCACATCTAGAATTTCTAAAATCAATCATTTTTTATGCATTTTAAACATTTTAAGTTGCTAATTATTGTAATTTATGATATTTTTTACGTGATTTTTGAATAATATATGTTACTATGTGTTAGTGAAAAAACTTACAAGATAATACGAATTGCAATATTACAATTGAAAATAAAATGAAGAAATTAATTTCTTCAGGCTGAGCCGCGGATATCTCGCTCTCTTTAAGGAGATTCAAGTCCACTGCAGCAAATGTTTTCACCGGTCCAGCAGTAGTCCTCTTTGACTTGTCCCCTCCAGGATACAACAATCTTCTCAAAGTATAACTCAACAACTCTGGACAAGAGTTGAGTTTAAAACTCCACAAAAAGGAACACCTCCCTTCAACTAATAAGAACTCTCTTTTAGACTAACTCTTTCACTCTTTGTTTTCTCTTGTGTTTTTTGTGTATTTAAAACCAAATGAAGACTACCACTATTTATACTACAAGAAGTCTTCCTAGCAATGAATAGGAAGATAATAGAGGTAGTAAATAGTGAAGATAATGGTCTTAGGAGTTTCATAGGTTACAATAGGAGTTAAATAGGTTACAAAGAGTAATGGAGGAATTAACAATGAAATAAAGTGATGGACAACCAATGCTAATGGATGATGTAGAAGTTATCCATTCCAATGTTTATTGGAATGTTTTTATCTCTACAACGAATTCAACCAATAAAGCCAAAAGTAATGGCATTACATGGCTACCAAGTTAAAGATGAATAGCATGATTAAATTGATAGTTCAAAACACAAATGTCTACCAATGGTCATTCTTATAACTCCAAAATAAAACAATTTAATATACTAAATATTAATATTAAAATGCTAATAACCTAACACTATTTAATGTTTATATATCTTAGAGAGCCAGCCAATCAATTTTTTTTAATGTCTTTTGAAATTCTTAAGTTGTTACTTATTTTAATTTATAGTACTTACATAATTTTGAGAGTCAATTAATTTTTTATATGAGTTTTAATTATTTTAAGATGTTAATTATGATGGTTTAAAGTATTATTATCGTAATTGTCAAATATATAGAATAAACGATCAAATTATCCTGGACACATGAGCTCGCATCGACAATTAAACTTATATGACACAAATGAAATTTGAAGAGTCAGTCAAGTATTGTATATATTTTTTCTAAAAAAATTAATTGTTAATTATTACAACTTACAGTATTTTTACGTTATTTTAAAATAATATATTATGTTTCTTCTTCTATCCTAATTTATGTGGCACAAATAGAATTGAGAGGTCAATCAATTTTAATATGATTATTCAATATTTTAATTCGTTAATAATATAATTTATAGCAACAATCAAAGCAAACCACAAAGCAAAATTAGACTTTAAATTACCAAATTACCTCGATGAAATTTGGAATTAAACTATTTTTGTATGTTTTTTTTAAAAATATTTTAAGTTGTTAATTTGTTATAATTTATATTTTAAAAAATTAACGTCATTTTCGAATAACTTATAATATTGTTAACTTTCAATCATATATATTGTCCAATCTATTCAAATTCCTGTGTCGCTTATAGAATTTCAAGAGCTAATTAATTTTTTTATTTTTTAAAAAGTATTTTAAGTTGTTTTATTATAATTTATGATATTTTTAACGTTATTTCAAAAATTATAGTAGAATACTTTAATTTATTTATTATTGTGGTTTATAGATTTTTCGAACATATAATGTATGTAGGCTTTTTTTGATAGTAAAAATATCTTAAGTTGTTCTATTGTAATTGATAGTGTATATTGCGTAACTTTTAAATTTGTAACAAAATATTTTTTATTATTAACTTTAAAAATTTATAGTATCTTAAACATAATTTTTGAATACATAATAATTTTTTTTTAAAAAAATGAATAAATTATAAATTAAATAATTAACATTTTCAAATATTAAATTAGCACGAAATGAAATATATATATCAAAGTTATCCGCATAATTCATTTAGACACATCAACTAATCCTTGTGCCAAATGAACACTTTATTTGTTCAAAAGTCATTCCTATTAGACACAAAATTTTGACATGGCAAAAAACGTGTAATTCACTTTCCTTGAGCGCTTTAATTTATTAAAAATAATATTTTTCCTTTTTTTCTTCTTAATTTATACCCCCTAAGTTAATCTAAAAAAAATTAATTAACAAAGAAGAAAGACAGTTGTCTTCTTCCCTCTTTCTATCAACCCCACCCCACCCCCATACACATGCACCAGTGGTCATCTTCTTCCCCCACCATTCTAATGATTTCAAAATTCTTAGCATTTTGTTTCATTTTTTTTTTCATTTTTTGTAAAAGAAATCTGCTAATTAATATGTGAGAAGAAGAAAATTTGAACATTGGAGTTAAAACGATATTCGTCCATCTCTATTTCGATCACTCCGATTGAACAAACATCGTCACTCATTAATTTATTAAAGATATTAAAAAATTCAACATACTTTCAATTTTTCTTGGTCATGAATCTTAAAAATAATTTATTCACGTCTATTTATTTTCACGAAAATCCCAAAACGAATGAAGAATAACAGATGAAAGGAGAATAAATTTGAACGGGAGATTTTTATTTTTGTTATCTCTGTTATCAATGGTGAAATTGATGGTGGCTGCCGGGGTTCACAGGGTAGAGGAAGAAGAAAGGTCAAAGGGTTAGGTGGGGGTGAGGGAGATTTTCTTTTTAAATATTTTTGTGATTAATAAATAAAGGCTGGAAACTATTTTTCATTTTTTTAAATTGAAAAATTATATTTTATTGCTAGATCGGGTCCATGTGCCAAGTGTCATAATTTTACTTGTCATTTTTTAAGACAATGCGCATGAATTACACGCAAAATATTTTTTAAAAAAGATTTCGTTTTGTGTTCAATAGATTCATATTCTTTAATATTAAAATGTCTAATAGGTAATAGTCCTAGTTGAAGTGTCTAAGTGAATTATGCGAACAACTTTAAGAGACTGTCGATGACTTAAGCCTTACTATTATAGAAGAGACAGTTTTGTATGTCTCAACATCGCTGTTTTTTGCCATATTCAAAATAGTTTAAAGGATAATTTGGTCATTGCCAAGGGACACAACAAAATTGCAAGATAAACTTGCTTAGTGTTATGAAACTATATAAATTTAGAAGAAGAAAAAAGTAGGGAGAAGAGAAAAGACTTCTTATTTCTCTTGAAGTATATATTCAGGATTCGTAGATCTTTCCCAAATCTTATTTACAATGAAGGAAAACCCTTTATTTATAGGGAAAACCTTACTTGGTCCCCAAGTAGGATTCCTAACCATATCCTACAAGGACTCCACATAATTAGACATTCACTATAATACAAATTGTTTATAACACTCCCCCTTGAATGTCGTTAGATTATGTGCCTCGTTAAAACCTTACTAGATAAAACTCATTGGGGAAAAAGATCTAGTGAAGGAAAAAGAGAAAACATATCTAATAATATGCATTATGGATGCCTCATTAAAAGCCTTACAAGGAAAACCCAATGGGACAAAACCTTGTGAGGTTTAAAGAGTACATCACGTATTAAATCCCCCTCATGAAAACAACAAGAGACTTGAATTTTTCGTTTTCCAATCTTGAGCATCATCTTCTTGAAAGTTGTAGTTGGTTGGGACTAAGACTGGTCAACGGAACGGGACGTACCGGTACCGTTCCATTCGTTCCGGATCGTTCTGGTTCGTCCCGTTTCGGTTGCCTACGGGACGGGATAGTCTGAATCGATACACGAAACGGAACGGAATCGTGATTTCGTACCGGTGTACCGGTACCAGTACCGGTTCATCCCGGTTAATTCCGGTTTCGTTTCGGTCCGGTCCAGTTTATTTAATATATATTAATTTTTTTATATTATATATTTTATATAATTTATATTTATATTTTTTATAAATTATATTTTATATTTTGACACTTGACACGAGGCAGTTGCCCAGCCCAGCTGCCACTGCCCGCCACTGCCCCCCTTGCTTTCCTGCAGTCTGCACTCTGCATCTTTTGATAAAGCTGCAATGTTGTCTGCTCACTGCTGCAGGCTGCAGCCCGGCCCCCGGCCCCCTACCCTTTTACCGGACCAACGGTCATTTTAAACGGAAAAAATTAAAACGACTAGTTTTTTTTTATTTTATAAATTAGAATTGATTTTTAAAAATTTTATATACAAAGTTGCAACTTACACACATAAGTTTGAGTCTTTGAGAGAATATATATTTCCATTCATATTTATAACTTATAAGATTTAACAATTACGGATTATAAATTCTAAAATTTCAAATTTTCAATATTCAATTCAGTTCTAAATTCTTAATATCATTTGGTCATTTGGTGTATTTTGGAGGAGGAATCTTCTTCAAATTTCAAGTTTCGACATCAATATTTTAATTTTCATTATAATCGTTTGTTCTTACACAAACGTTTGGTAACTTCTTCCACTCTAATCTTATATTTATTTTTGTATTTATTATTTGTAACTTGTAAGTTGTTCTTGTTATATTATTGTTCTTGTTAAGTTTCGTATTTTGTAATTTATAATTTAATATCATGGAGTCTTTTAAAAAAAGTGGAAGTAAAAAAAGTCTAGTAGAATCAGTAAAAAATTTAGTTAAAAAAACTAATAAAGGTGCTAGTGCTTCTTAATCTAAAATTCCTCTTGTTAGAATGAATACAGATAAATTTACGCATGTGAATGAAACTAGTTTTTTCCGTCCCGGTCCTATAAATATTAATTCGGATACTCCTATGATTCCCTATGAACTCTATGAAAGACATTATGGTATTAATCAAGAAAATGAAGAAGTGGAAATGGATGAACAATTAAATTTAGATGAAAAAGTAGATTTAGATGATACACCGACTAGCCCCGACCTCAATAGTATAGGTATTGAAGCTCCACCTCCGGTTGGAACTACTCGTCCCCCTATTATTCCAACTAGAGGTAAGACCATGGTACAACGTTCTTTAAAATCACATATTTGGAAATTTGGTTATTTGAATGAATAAAAACTATTAGTATATGTAATCTTTGTAAACAACATTTTAAATATACATCTGGTGGGACTGGAGGTTCAACCGGGGGATTAAAAAAACATTTGATTAACAAGCATAGTAAAAAGTGGTTTGCATATATGTCTTCTCTTGAAGTTGTTGAAAATTGCAATGTTGAAGAATCGGTTAGAGGATCAAATATGGTTCAAAGTTAATTAAATACTTCGAACCCAAGTGGTCCTATTACACATCGAACCTATAACAAGGATCGTGATCGTGAAAACTTTGCTAAAATGGTTGTTGTTTGTGGTTTACCTTTTAGTTTTGGAGAACATCCGGGTTTTATTGCATATATTCGTGAAACATATAATCCTAGTTTTAAAGGTTTATCAAGAAGCATGGTAAAAAGAGATATTTTTGAATTTCAAGAAAAACATGGTCAATATTTACGTGCCTATTTTGAACTAATGGATTGTAGAGTTGCTATTACTACTGATATGGGTCGTAGTTCGAATGGTTTTGATTATTTAACTGTTACTGCGCATTGAATCGATTATAATTGGAATTTACAAAAAAGAATTATTGGTTATAAAATTTTTCAAAAGAAAAAAATCAGAATTTATATTGCTACTACTGTGTTGGAAATTTTAGATTTTTTCGGTCTTTGTGATAAAGTCGTTAGTATTACTTTAGATAATGCTTCTGCTAATTTAAATGCTATTAATATGCTAGAACCTAGACTTTGTCCTATTAGTAAATATGCTTTTCATGTTAGATGTGCCGCGCATATATTAAATTTGGTTGTTAGTGACGGTGTGAAATTATTTGAATATAGTTGTGATAAAATTAATAATGCTTGTTTTTACATTTTTCATATGAATAGTAGTAGTAGAATTAATCAATTTAAAGAACTTTGTAATGCATTTAAACTTCCGTTTAGAAAAGTTCCGAACCATGTAAAAACTAGATGAAATTCCTTTTATGATATGCTTGAAGTTGCTTATGCGTATAGGCAACCTATTACTACGCTATTTAATAATCATAATGTTTATCCTGAATTAAAACTTAATGATAGTGATTGGGATGAAGTAAATGAACTTGGAATATTTTTGAAATCATTTTATGATGCTACTAAAAATTTTTCTGGAATATATTATCCTACTATTTCTGAAATTTTATGTAATGATCCAGATGGTCATTTTTGAAAATTTCAAATATTTATTTCACTAGAGTAAATTAATTAAAAGTTAATTATTAAATAGTTAATTTTTGTTAAAGATTAATGGATCAGATTTTTAATTTATTTAATACCACTTGACTATATATAAGAAAATAAATTATTAGGGTTAAAATAATTTATAGAAGAAAAGAAAAAAGGAGAAGAGAAGAACAAAGTGGGAGCGACGACGACAAAATCAAACGGTGATATTTATTGATACACTTCCTTGTGAGTTGCTATCTAATTTAGAAAAAAATATAATATTGTTATAGCATAAAGTACGTAGAATGGATAAATTGTATAGTTGGTTGTTCTACAAGAATATGGGGTACATAATATATATAATTCTTTGAAGTATGAAGGATAAAGGCTAACATTACTAAGTACCTATTGATTTCCTAAGAATTAATATAAAAATCTAGTGCTAATATTAGTAGGAAACAAGGCTACACAATGATGGCATGTCTCTGCATATCACGTGTAGTAGGGTGGTTGTTAGTCCGTATGCTGTTGGTTTTGTGACCAATGGCTTCCACCCTAATATATTAAAATATCTAGTTCTCACGTTATAAATTATATTTTGATATATTAAAATAGGTAATTAATTATTTGGTGTATCGAATGATTTAAATTTCCTTAAGGATATGCTAATGGGAAGAATTGAGACTTACCCATAGATTTAAACTTTAGGAAATTGATTATAGGATGGTGTGAGCTTTTGAGTCTAGGCTTAACCTATAGTAATGTGGGTGTTGTTAGTTTCGAAACCTTATTATGAATATATACTTGAATAGATTACATCAATTTGGAAGGTCAACAGAAAGGAAAGGCTCAAGTCCCAGAGTGATTATTCGCTTGGTTAAGGCAAGTGGATTTCTAAACTCTTGTTAAGTGTATGAAATGCGTGTATGTCCTTCTGGTACATGTTGGGAGTAACGGGATTGGTGATGGGTTGACTTGTCCACATTGATTATGTTGTGCGGAATTTGAGATAATACGAGAAAATATAAACGCGAAAAACAAGACAACAGATTTACGTGGTTCACCAATAAATTGGCTACGTCCACGGGAAGAGAGGGAGCAGTTTTATTATGGAGAGGCAAAAAACAGAATTACTAAATAGGGTTTGCCATAGCGTCTATATATATATAGTGCTAAGCTACGCCCTAACAGGCTTGGGCCCAACATACAGCGAGACCCCCGTCCTTTCTGTTTGTAGCGGGTCCGATTCAAGGCATTCAACAAATCTCCACCTTGACTTGAATTCTCCGAACAGATTCTTCAGACGCACTATGATAATGCCAGGCCTCCCCCTCTTCCTCAGAGTTGCCCCGCAGGGCAATTAACAGCTTCTGATGTTGAGCAAGTCCAAACAGTGTTGAAACTTGCTCTGTGGAACCGGCTTTGTGAACATATCAGCAGGATTATCAGCAGTTCCTACTTTCTTCACCTTGATTCTCTTCTCACTTCTCAGAAAATGATACCTTACGTCAATATGCTTGGTTCTCTCATGATGGACTTGATCCTTGGCTAGACAAATTGCGCTCAAACTATCACAATACACCGTAGCCTGATCATGATGCAGACCAAGATCACTAACCAGCCCTTTCAACCAAATCCCTTCTTTTGCAGCCTCTGTCAAGGCCATGTACTCCGCTTCCGTAGTAGACAAAGTCACTGTAGGTTGCAAAGTTGCCTTCCAACTGACGACAAATCCTCCAAGGGTAAACACA
Organism: Solanum lycopersicum; assembly: GCF_036512215.1. NCBI lineage: Eukaryota > Viridiplantae > Streptophyta > Magnoliopsida > Solanales > Solanaceae > Solanum > Solanum lycopersicum. The sequence goes on along the minus strand of NC_090801.1, from coordinate 52,069,688 downwards.
TAGTCAGTCATCGATCTTCTTGTGTCAACATCTCCAGCATAGTCTGAATCAGAATAGCCAGTAACCAAGCACTGAGTATCACCTCCATAAATGAGACCAACGTCAGATGTACCTCTAAGGTACCGGAAAATTCTCTTCACAGCCTGCCAATGTTCTCTCCCTGGTTGTCCCATGAATCTGCTCACTACACTGACTGCATGTGCTAAATCTGGCCTTGTACAGACCATAGCATACATTAAACTTCCTACGGCACTGGCATAAGGGACTCGTGACATATACTCCTTCTCTTCTTCTGACTGTGGAGCGAACATGGCAGTGAGATGGATATTGGCAGCACTGGGGGTATCAATGGGCTTAGATGAAGACATGCCAAACCTCGCCAAGACCTTCTGAATGTAGCTTCTCTGTGACAAGAAAAGTTTCCTTCTCTCTCTGTCTCTAATGATCTCCATCCCTAAAATCTTCCGAGCGGCTCCCAGATCCTTCATCTCAAACTCAGCACTAAGTAAACCCTTCAGCTTCTGAATGTCATACTTCTTCTTTGCAGCTATCAACATATCATCTACATAAAGCACCAGATAGATGAATGAATCATCATTGAGCCTATTGTAGTAGACACAACAATCATATGAGCTCCGAGTATAGCCCAACTTCACCATATAGCTGTCAAACCTTTTATACCACTGCCTTGGAGACTGCTTAAGTCCATATAAGGACTTCTTCAACTTGCAGACGTGATTTTCCTTCCCTGGAACTTGGAAACCATCCGGCTGAGTCATGTATATCTCTTCCTCCAACTCTCCATGTAGAAACGCTGTCTTCACATCAAGTTGTTCAAGCTCCAGATTCTGATGTGCAACTATCGCTAGTAACACTCGGATGGAAGTATGTCTGACCACTGGTGAGAAGATCTCATTGTAGTCCACTCCCTCTCTTTGGTTGAAATCTCTGGCAACAACCCCGGCTTTATACTTGACTCCTTCTGCTGGTGATATCCCTTCCTTCTTCTTGAAAACCCATTTGCAAGTAATAATCTTTCTCTCCGAAGGCTGTATGACCAGATCCCATGTCTGATTCTTGTGTAGGGACTCCATCTCATCTCCCATAGCGGCAAACCATTTTTCAGAATCAGAACTTAAAATGGCTTCTTTGTAAGTAGACGGCTCAGATGTATCTACCTCTTCAGCAACCTGCAGTGCATAACCCACCATGTCCTCAAAACCATACCTCGTAGGTGGCCGAACTCCAACCCTCCTTGGCCGATCTTGAGCTATACTCTGATGGATATCTGATGGCATAGATTCTGGAATATCAGTTTCTGTCTGTGGCTCTTGATCCTCCTCTTCAGGTTCCTTTAAATCTCTCTCTTTCTGAGTGACTTGAAACTCCACCTGTTTGTCAAGACTCCCAGTTTCTGACGTAGTTGTAGGCTTCACAATGGTTCTAAGCAGAGAACTTTCATCAAAGACAACGTTCCTGCTCATAATAACCCTCTTTTCTGCTGGAGACCAGATTCTGAAACCTTTCACTCCATCTCTGTAGCCCACAAATACTCCCTTTTTAGCTCTTGGTTCTAACTTACCTTCACTGACGTGATAGTAAGCCGTACAACCAAAAGCTTTCAGATTTGAATAATCAGTAGCTTTTCCTGACCACATCTCCATAGGTGTCATGCACTGTATGCCTGTATGTGGTCCGCGGTTAATCAAGTAGCAAGCTGTACTAACCGCTTCTGCCCAGAATCTTCTATCTAGCCCAGCATTAGAGAGCATGCACCTTGCTCTCTCCAGAAGTGTTTGATTCATCCGCTCAGCTACACCGTTCTGCTGTGGTGTATTTCTGACTGTACGATGTCGAGCAATCCCTTCATCCTTACAGAATTGATCAAATTCAGACCAACAGAATTCCAGCCCATTATCAGTTCGCAACCTCTTGATCTTCTTCCCTGTTTGATTTTCCATCAAAATTTTCCACTCCTTGAACTTCTGGAAGGCTTCACTTTTATGCTTCATCATGTACACCCAAGTCATCCTTGAGTAGTCATCAATAATGGACACAAAAAATCTGCAGCCTCCCAAAGACTCAACACGGCATGGACCCCAGCAATCAGAATGGATATAATCAAGTGTGCCTTTTGTTCTATGAATGGCCTTTGGAAACTTGTTGCGATGTAGTTTTCCAAAAACACAACGTTCACAAAACTCTAGGCTCTTAACCTTATGACCAGCAAGTAAATCCTCCTTTGACAGAATTTGCATCCCTCTTTCACCCATATGACCAAGTCTCATGTGCCATAACTTAGTCATATCCTTCTGGTGAAATTCTGACGATGCAACATGGGCTGAACCTGTAACCGTGGAACCTTGTAGAAAATACAAAGTACCACGCATGACACCTTTCAGAATCAAATTTGAACCCTTCCAGACCCGCAAGACTCCATCTTTTCCCGACCAGCTGAATCCCTTGCTGTCCAAAAGACTGAGAGATATCAGATTTTTCGTCATCAATGGAACGTGCCTGACCTCGTTCAATGTGCAGAAGCTACCGTCATGTGTCCTTATCTTGATCGAGCCTGTCCCAACCACCTTGCAGACAGAACTGTTAGCCATCGAGATGCTGCCTCCGTCTACCTGCTCATAAGTCGTGAACCACTCTCTCCTAGGACAGATGTGATAGGATGCCCCAGAATCAAGAACCCACACATCTGAATAATGAGTGTGCTCATCCGCAACTAGGGCAATATCTTCTTCAGAATTGGTGTCTTCTTCAGCAACAGCAGCAGACACTGATTGTTTTTCCGATTGCTTCTTCTTCTTCGGACAATCAAATTTCCAATGTCCCTTCTCCTTGCAGTAATTACAAACATCATCCGGCTTTGCACCCTTCGACATCGGCTTATTTTTCTTTCCGCTGTTTTTCCTTCCCTTTCCGCTACTGGTGAACAGACCGGAAGGCTGTATGTCCGTACTTGTGCCGTTAGCCTTATGCCGTAATTCCCTGCTATGAAGGGCCGATCTGACTTCTTCCAGTGACATTGGGAGAGATACTAACAGAATCAGGGCAGCATCTTCATCCTCGATCTTCACATCGATATTACGCAATTCTAATAGCAAAGTATTCAATTGCTCTAAGTGTTCCCTGAGTTGTGTACCTTCAGCCATTCGTAAACCGAATAGACGTTGTTTCAGAAGCAGCTTGTTGGTTAGAGATTTTGTCATGTACAAACTCTCCAGCTTCAACCACAGACCAGCAGCAGTCTCTTCATCCGAGACCTCCGTGATGATGTCATCTGCGAGACACAGCATGATCGTCGAGTGCGCCTTTTCCTCCAGAATCGCCATCTCAGGAGTAACGACGGCGTTCTTGTCTTTCGACAACGGCGCCCAGAAACCTTGCTGTTTCAACAAAGCCCGCATCTTGATCTGCCATAAACTGAAACTGTTCCTCCCTGTGAATTTGTCGATTTTCACGTTCAAAGCAGACATCTCGAATTCTCCAAGAACACTGATTAACCGAGAGGCTCTGATACCAATTTGTTGTGTGGAATTTGAGATAATACGAGAAAATATAAACGCAAAAAATAAGACAACAGATTTACGTGGTTCACCAATAAATTGGCTACGTCCACGGGAAGAGAGGGAGCAGTTTTATTATGGAGAGGCAAAAAACAGAATTACTAAATAGGGTTTGCCATAGCGTCTATATATATATAGTGCTAAGCTACTCCCTAACAGGCTTGGGCCCAACATACAGCGAGACCCCCATCCTTTCTGTTTGTAGCGGGTCCGATTCAAGGCATTCAACAGATTAATTTTAATGATGAAAAGAATGGGGATAACAAAAGGCAATGTGATTAATTGTTTATGTGTGTTGTGTTGAGAAAGGGTTGAAGGCTTGTTGAATCATTGTTGATAGAACTTCATATTTGTGTGGTTGTGAACTGTGCGATGTTATGAAAATGGTCATCTCCTCATTATATGTGTGAACTTGTCATCTGCATTATTCTGAGGCATTGGTTGTGGCAAGTGTAATGTGCATTGAGAAATAATGGGTACTTAAGAGGATGTACCATTTCGAGGGACGTATCGCGCGCCGCGATGGATACTATATTTTGAGGGACGTATCGCGCGCCGCTATGGTTACTATTATCGAGGGTCGTGTCGTGCGCCGCGACAGATGCATGGACAAATATGTCCCCCATGGGTCCCGGACTGAGAGACAGCGGGTGTGTATCACTAGGTCAGACATGCATCATTATACTTGACATTGCATTCCATTGCATTGCACATACTTACCATTAGCAAACTTGATATCGTATTTTGCTAATCTTCTGATTGCCTTTCTGCGGAACTTGTGATTGATCAATATTGAGCTTGTTATTGCGGATATGTAATTTGTTGAAGTATTGTTATTGAGGATATGTAATTTGTTGAAGTGTTGCTGTTGAGGATATGTAATTTGTCTAAGTGTTGTTGTTGAGCTACGTGCTATGTAAACTGTGAGCTGTTAGGTTGGGTTGATTTTAATGCAGGTTGTAGTTGTGGAGGTTTGGTTGGGGGTGGTAGGAGTACCCGTATTTTATCCCCTTAGCTTGTGTTTAGACGTTTTACTTGCTGGGTACCGTGTGGTTTGGTACTCAACCCTTGCTACTACAAATTTTTTTGTAGGTTACTAGCCCGGACTTTGTAATATTTCCCTTCTCCTTTTCTGAGGTTTCTTGGAGATTTGTCAGGTAGTTGTTTCCATCGCAGCACACTTTCTTCTCCTTAATTATGATCTTGTTCTATTCTAGAAACAAGTTCATTTGAGACTTGAGTTTTTCTTTTGAATCAATTGTAATACTTTAGAGGCTTGTACACGTGACTACCAGGTTTTGGGGTTTTTATTAAGTTACTTATATTTTATTTCCGCATTTTATTGTAATGGTTGAGTTTTAGGCTGACTTGTCTTGGTGGGATAAGACGAGTGCCATCACGCCTATTTTTGGGTCGTGACAAAATGGTATCAGAGCCCCAGGTTCATAGGTCTCACGTGTGTACAAGTCGAGTCTAAATAGAGTCTCGATGATCGGTACGGAGACGTCTGTACCTATCTTTGAGAGGCTGTAGTGACTTTTAGGAAATATCTTCACTTCTTGGACTCTATTGTGCATAATTGGTCCCATTTTGATTCTTATCGTTTCACTTCATTCGCTCTCATTTATGTGATGACTCGTGCGTAGTTCCTTTTGTGAATCATTGACATGTCGTGTATTGGTTTGATGTTAGATCTGGTATTAAGGTAAAAATTATATACTTATGAAATGAATGCATGATCATATTTGAAACAGTTGAGTAAGGTTAGTTATCATTGTAAAATAATAATAATAAATATAGTACTTATCTGGTATATGCAAAATATGGAGTGGTTCAACAATTAAAAGTTAAATGTTTGAAGAATTGACTAGATAATAAATAGTGTAATACAATTGATATAGTTGTCATATCATTAATGGGTTGCTTAGCAAATGATGTTGCACCAATTTAGGTCAGAATCCATTCTGTGGTTTCACAGATTGAGTGTATACCAAAGAAGTTCATGATACGACTATTACAATGGTACTGATGGGTACTTGGTTAGAATTATGGAGTGTGTCACTTTTGATATTGACCTTGCTTACGAAAAGATACATATAGCTTGGGCTAGACACATAACTAATTTGGTGATAGTTTATGATTTTTTTAAATTTGGATATGATCTTCTCGATAGATATGATATGTTCTAGTGGTGGATGTACGAATTTTCACCATGTGTTGCTAGTGGTACATGAAAACGGACATGTTGATTGTTAAGTGCAAATACTAACTACTTAAGGAGTTATCTATTGTATTACATGCCCATATGATAAGATTTGGTGTTGAATTCATATTCAAGATACCAACTAGCTTGTTAGTATGAGTGGATGTGTTAAGCATTATTTACAAAGAAGCTTTTAGTGGTGGATCTTTGGTATGATATTGATATGTTCAGGTGGTGAAATGTCTTTTGTGGATTGTAAATGAGTGTTTAATTTATCATAAACTCCATGGAGGTGGACATATGGATGATAAACTTATAAGTAAAGGAAGTCTCAAAAATTATACTTGTGTGAATTTAATTGAGAATTTTAGTAAGAAAGTGCATATAAATTGAGTAAGTACCTTGGATGGTTGGCATAGCTATGTTCGGATTGTCATGTTAATGGCGAGGCTAAATTCGTAGTTAGGGAAACGATGAACTAAGCATGATGATTATGAGATTTTATGACGCATTATGATTGAAATGCAACTATATGATACGGGTGTTGGTTAAAACGATTTTTTATGGTAATGATGTGAGTATCTAAGGTTATGGTTGTTTCTATTTCATAATTAGTGTGGTTTATGGTAATTTTTATAAGGAGTTGGGATGTCATCGAATAAAATTGAAAGGAGCTAGAGCCATAATGAAAAGAATTAGTGGTATATAGTTTAACTTTCAGAGAGAGGATAAAACTAGGTTATTTTACTTTATTCGCAAGGGTTAAGGATGTATGTTCAGAGGAATTTGGAGAATTGGGTTCAGAGACAAGTGATTTTACCTGTTTCTTCCAGATTATGATATAATATAGTGTCACAAGACCAATAGATTGATTAAAAAAAAAACTATTGGATAAAAACTTGAGAAAGGAGTGTACGGACGTTCAACTCGAGTATGATCATTAATTCTTTTGTGGTTTTGAGTTGGTAAGGAGTATGATAAGATTTTTAGAAAAAGATATGGTAGGGTCAATGAAGAGGCGATCAATGATAAGCTAAAATATGTTAAGTAATTATTTTTTTTAGGTATGAGCTAATGTTGTAAGATAATGGGATTGTGTTACATGGTTGGGATCAAAACTTCAAGTTTACATGGTGAGTTTAGATTTGTGATAGTGTATCTTTTCAAGGTATCAATTGGTAAGGTAAGAAATGATCGATCACATTGAGTATGAAGCATTTAGAAGGACTTAAAATTTGAGTAGTACATTTGGTTACTTTTGATTGTTATACCTAAGGTCTCCCATATTGTTGGCCAAAAAAAAATATAAGACTGGTAAGTGAGTTAGCAAAAAGGAGAAAATTATGGTGTATTGAAGAGTTGAAGTTATTTGAAATTTCCGTCGTAGAAAGATTTTAAGAAAGGCAAAGGAACAATAAGACCTCTCATACAAACATTAGATTCGGAGGTGATGGTTGTAGTGATTTCGCTTTTGAGTTTAGATATGACTATGAGATGTGAACTAGTTCGGCACTTACTTACTATGGGTTTATTATTAACTTTTCTAAATATTAAGTTTTGATTGGGTTACAATAAATGACGTATGGAAGATTATACATGGTTATGTAGAGCTAGATTGTTCAGAATGTGATTAAGTAACAAATGGATGTTAAATAGTGTGGACCTACGGTTTTACATGGTTAATGAGGATTGGAGGGTATTAAAAGTATTTTATTGACGAGATAAAATAGATTGTTATAATGTGTTACATAGTCATTTTATGGTGAATAGAGGTTATGAGATTATAGTATACATGAATATTGGAGTGATCAAGGGTTTCTTTGAGTTATTGCATGAGGTAAATAATGTTACAGATAGTGGTTCAAAATTGTATGTGAAAGTTTAGGTGAAGTTGACATTAAGTGTGACTTAATTATTTTACCCTAAAGGAGAAATATAGATTTGAAATTAGTGTTATCGGTCTTGGGTGTGACTTATATCTATCATGGGACGCTTAAATGAAAAGATAAGAAACCATAGTTCAAAGTCTTGGAGACTACAATGTGCTTGCTAAGAAGAATGTGATACTACTGACAGTGTGAAAGTAAGGTAAATGGTTGGTGTGGTTATGATATTTGTTAATATTAAGAGTGTTGGCTTTGATGGAGTACTGTGAGAAGTATGCAGTGTTTGGCAAATCCAGCATGTGTAAAATTGTAATGGAGATCAGACTGGTTGATTTTGGGTGGGAAAAAAAATTAAATAAAAAAAATTAAAATTGAGGGATGTAGTAAGATGAATGGAAATATTGATATGGAATTTAAGGAAAAAGTATCTATTGTTATCGACCTTGATTCCGTATATTCTTAAGTTGACCATCTACTTCGTTTTGGACATGATTTGGAGTATGATTCATTGCATATGCCCACATTTTTTACATCTATGGGTGAATTCCTAGTGGTGGATCAAATGTACCGATCTTCTTATTTCCTCTTCATAGAGTAGGAGCCTTTGACAGAATCGGTCATTTCATTTATGATAATTTGGCGTTGTTGAATAGTTCAAGTATCTCAATATGTATACAGACACAACATTTATTATGAGAAATTATATAAGAAACATGAAGAGTTACAATTATCTAAGAATGTTGTTAGAGGTTTTGCATTTGAAGTATATCACTCACTGGGTGATTACTTGATCTTAGTCTTCTTTGGGTTAGCTAAATTTGATTCTCTATGGATGAATACTCAGTGTCTAAAGATAATATTTTATTTTTTTTAAATAAACTTAAGCTCGTGAAAAGATTGTGTTGGAAAATAAAATTGTTATAAGATATGTGATGGTATGTGCATTATAAGCGTCTGGTGGTTGGTTCAGGCTCACTTATGGTTGTAATCCGTATTGATTCAAAAGATTATCTTGGATATGTGGGAAAAGATTCGCCATGGTAACTGTGTGATTGTTCATAAGATGGTTCATAATGAATTCATGTGTTAGTTTGTGGCTTGGTAATAACTCCTGATTTGTATGTTTGCCAAAGCTTGATTCGAAAGTTTAGTTCTTAGTAATTGATCTTGATGAAATAGTCTTAGAGAAGAATTCACTTAGAGAGAAGAACATCCACCTAGTAGGTCATAACTTAAGCTTTTAGTATACGTCAGCTATTCTTCCTTCTTCTTCCTTATGTTCGAGGACAAACATGATTTTTAGTGGTGGATAATATAATGATCCAGATGGTCTTTTTTGAAAATTTCAAATATTTATTTAACTAGAGTAAATTAATTAAAAGTTAATTATTAAATAGTTAATTTTTGTTAAAGATTAATGGATCAGATTTTTAATTTATTTAATACCACTTGACTATATATAAGAAAATAAATTATTAGGGTTAAAATAATTTATAGAAGAAAAAAAAAAGAGGAGAAGAGAAGAACAAAGTGGGAGCGACGACGACAAAATCAAACGGTGATCTTTATTGATACACTTCCTTGTGAGTTACTATCTAATTTACAAAAAAATATAATATTGTTATAGCATAAAGTACATAAGATGGATAAATTGTATAGTTGGTTGTTCTAGAAGAATATGGGGTACATAATATATATAATTCTTTGAAGTATGAAGGATAAAGGCTAACATTACTAAGTACCTATTGATTTCCTAAGAATTAATATAAAAATCTAGTGCTAATATTAGTAGGAAACAAGAATACAGAATGATGGCATGTCTCTGCATATCACATGTAATAGGGTGGTTGTTAAAATAGATAATTAATTATTTGGTGTATCGAATGATTTAAATTTCCTTAAGGATATGCTAATGGGAAGAATTGAGACTTACCCATAGATTTAAACTTTAGGAAATTGATTATAGGATGGTGTGAGCTTTTGAGTCTAGGCTTAACCTATAGTAATGTGGGTGTTGTTAGTTTCGAAACCTTATTATGAATATATACTTGAATAGATTACATCAATTTGGAAGGTCAACAGAAAGGAAAGGCTCAAGTCCCAGAGTGATTATTCGCTTGGTTAAGGCAAGTGGATTTCTAAACTCTTGTTAAGTGTATGAAATGCGTGTATGTCCTTCTGGTACATGTTGGGAGTAACGGGATTGGTGATGGGTTGACTTGTCCACATTGATTAATTTTAATGATGAAAAGAATGGGGATAACAAAAGGCAATGTGATTAATTGTTTATGTGTGTTGTGTTGAGAAAGGGTTGAAGGCTTGTTGAATCATTGTTGATGTAACTTCATATTTGTGTGGTTGTGAACTGTGCGATGTTATGAAAATGGTCATCTCCTCATTATATGTGTGAACTTGTCATCTGCATTATTCTGAGGCATTGGTTGTGGCAAGTGTAATGTGCATTGAGAAATAATGGGTACTTAAGAGGATGTACCATTTCAAGGGACGTATCGCGCGCCGCGATGGATACTATATTTTGAGGGACGTATCGCGCGCCGCTATGGTTACTATTATCGAGGGTCGTGTCGTGCGCCGCGACAGATGCATGGACAAATATGTCCCCCATGGGTCCCGGACTGAGAGACAGCGGGTGTGTATCACTAGGTCAGACATGCATCATTATACTTGACATTGCATTCCATTGCATTGCACATACTTACCATTAGCAAACTTGATATCGTATTTTGCTAATCTTCTGATTGCCTTTCTGCGGAACTTGTGATTGATCAATATTGAGCTTGTTATTGCGGATATGTAATTTGTTGAAGTATTGTTGTTGAGGATATGTAATTTGTTGAAGTGTTGCTGTTGAGGATATGTAATTTGTCTAAGTGTTGTTGTTGAGCTACGTGCTATGTAAACTGTGAGCTGTTAGGTTGGGTTGATTTTAATGCAGGTTGTAGTTGTGGAGGTTTGGTTGGGGGTGGTAGGAGTACCCGTATTTTATCCCCTTAGCTTGTGTTTAGACGTTTTACTTGCTGGGTACCGTGTGGTTTGGTACTCAACCCTTGCTACTACAAATTTTTTTGTAGGTTACTAGCCCGGACTTTGTAATATTTTCCTTCTCCTTTTCTGAGGTTTCTTGGAGATTTGTCAGGTAGTTGTTTCCATCGCAGCACACTTTCTTCTCCTTAATTATGATCTTGTTCTATTCTAGAAACAAGTTCATTTGAGACTTGAGTTTTTCTTTTGAATCAATTGTAATACTTTAGAGGCTTGTACACATGACTACCAGGTTTTGGGGTTTTTATTAAGTTACTTATATTTTATTTCCGCATTTTATTGTAATGGTTGAGTTTTAGGCTGACTTGTCTTGGTGGGATAAGACGAGTGTCATCACGCCCATTTTGGGTCGTGACATTTTAATACACATATGTGAGATTTAATCTATTTTTTCTGATTACGAAACAAATACTTTATTTACCTCTGCTATTGAAGTTATGATTACAAAATTTAAGAAATATTTTTTTCCTATTCCTCAAATTTATTTAACTGCAATTCTTTTCAACCCCGAATATAAAAAATATGGTGCAAAAGCTTTAGTTGAATGCATTTATCAGAATTTTGATATTCAACCTGAAGAAGAACCTGATTTGGTAACATGTCAAAATAGTATAAAATTCTTTGATAAAGAAATGTATGATAAATATTCATTCTTAGATAATGTTGAAAATCCTCAAACGTCTATGAATCATGTAGATGGTCATGGACGAGTGAAACATAAACTTGGTCTTGAATCTTCTAATAAATGTGAATTTGTTAAATATCTTGAACAGGGTACGGATGATATTACAAACGATGAAGGTATACTGCAACTATTGAACTGGTGGAGAAATCGTGGAGCTCAATTTCCAAAACTTAGTAGGATGGTGACGGATGTGCTTGCAATTCAAGGATCATCAGTAGCTTCGGAGGCAGCTTTCAGCGCGGCAAGATTTCAAATTGGAGACCATAGATATTCGTTAGCAGAAGACAGCTTGGAGATATCAGTGTTATTTAGAGACTAGATAAATGCTGAGCGTAGAAATCAAGGACTTCCAAAGTTACATAGTCAATTTGAACTTTTCATAGATTCAGCTATTGGATGTGGTGGTGATGATGGCATCGAACTTCAAGATCGTCAATGAGCTTTGCCAAGACCAAAAGTTGATCACAATCAATCCAAACCTGAGTTAGAAAGAGGATTTACGGGACTATACAACTATTAGTATTACATTCGAGACATAGTTGAAAACAGAACTCTTCCTAGAAGGTGGTTGCGTAAGCTATGTACTCTACTAATAGTTGTAAATTGAAATTGTAATTTGTTACAAATTTAAATAAATTAAATTGATATTTTTTAATTTTTGTAATTGTTTTTATCCTTATTTTAATTTAATTTTTTAAAAATTACAAATTTTATTTATTTAATACAAGTTATAAATATAATTTATAAAATAAATATTAATGAATATAAGTAATAACTTATAAAGTATAAACTTCAAAAGATTTAAATTTTGAAAACTTTATTAGACTTTACTTGCAAACTTAACAACAACAAAAAAATTAATAAAATATATTTAAAATAAACTTAAGTAAAAAATTATAGTATAAATTTAAAAACTATTAATTTATACTTAAAAAAAATAAAAAGTAAAAATAATTATATTTTCGTAATTCCAAAAAATATCGTCCCGTTTATCCCGTCCCGTTCCATCCCGGTCCATTTCGGTTCATTCCGGTTCCATCCCGGTATATAGTGGAACGGGACGGAACCGATGAATCATCCCGGTAATTCCGGTCTGGTTCATCCCAATTCCGATCAACATACCGATCAACGGGTTTCGGTCCGGTTCGGCACCGGTTCATTCCGGTCCGTTGACCAGTCTTAGTTGAGATTTGGTAGATATATCAATTGTAGTATTACTTGAACAAACATGTTGCATGTTCATATTACCATTCTTGGGAGCTCATGAGTGTAGAAAAATCTTGACGAAATATGATTTCTTCTATCTGCTTTTATGAATCTTCCCTTCAAGATCAAATATTTATGAAAATTCCTTACTTTAACTTCTTTAAGCAAATAATCTATTGCCTTTTGAAAACTCTTCAAGAGTTTCAATTCTAGTTATCAACTTGCATAACAATATTTGTATATGCTTCATGCATTTTGAATCTATTTAATCCTTATGAGGATGATAAACAAGTTTTCCAAAAACTTGTATATGCTTTAGATTTTGAACTCATTGGATATTTTCATATCAATCTTGTCAAGTAACAACATTCAATATTAGATGTATGACATCTTTTAGTGCCTAGATTGCAAGTCAAATAAGTTTTATGCTTACCAAGATGCATCATTCCACTTTTCACTTGATAATTATTTCTACACAAGCATGTCTTAATAGATGTAGAATTCATATCCTCATTATCTTTTACAATATTGCGTGCTATTGTATCAAAGATATAATCAACGATATATCTTTTTGTATCGATTCACAATACGACAAAACTTATTGAGATCTCATCACTTCATTATTTTTAGGTAGCGACCCCTCTCATGAGGTTTCATAAAGTGTTATGTTGTAGACTCTCCAAGAGCACATTATCTTCTTATTATGATCATTTTGATTCTTTGATCTTCTCCCCTTTTCAAGGATTATTTTATTTAGAATTAATTAGTCTATCATAGACTTTATCCTTAAGGGACATTCAATAAGAGTATTTACAACTCTTCTACTGCTTCTAGTCTCCCCCTTATGTTAGACAATGGCGAATCTATCTTTGTGCATCATAGTATATTCATTAATCATATATTGCACATCAAAATTATCAGATGAAAACTATTTGGTCCCTGACCATAAACCAATTAACATAGAAATTGATCATAACTTATTGGTTTGATTCATACAATTATGTTTGTATGTAATATCATATTTCATATCAACATATGAAACTTTATTTTCGTAAACAATGATTTTACTATTTGAGACATGTAGTGTCACATCATCTTGAGTATTTATCATTATTATCAAGATAAATTGTCATGATTACACATTCTGAAATTGTTCTCTTAACTCAGTTATTTTTGCACAAACAATTTTGTGAATGTCAAACTACATGTTGACAACAAACGCACATGTAATTATCTTATAGATGCATCTTTTTATTATATCACATGATAGGTAAACGGGCCCATATTCACCTTTTATACTTTTCAGAATTTAGGGATTTAGTCCCAATTTTTGTTGATCCAACCAACTTTATCACGAGAACAAGCAGCGTAAAGAATTCTGGAAGAATCTTCTAGTTTTTTCAATGTATGTCCATTACTCAGTATGCACATCTTTGGGATGACCAAATTATTCATGCCAGCTAATAAAATTAGTAGAACTCGTAAACTCCAAGTTTACTACGCCATGTGCCTTTTGCTTTAGTAAATTTCTGATTTACTATTATAAGAGTAAATTTCAATTTTATTATTCCAACAGTAATTTTTAGATTTATTTCTTCTCAATTACTTTATCCTTTAGGTGAGTCGTGATCCAATCATTGAGTGAACTAATCTGAAAAAAATTGTGCATGTAACATATTATTTGTGCCAACATTTGTGCAAACATCAAGTTTCGAGATAATAATAGGCACACATGAGACCATATAGAAGAAACATTTATTAGAACCATTAAATATCTAAACAATCCACTAAGTGGATGACTAGGTCCACAAATATCTGTATACGTTCCTAGAACGCAGAGAATTCAATCTCAACTTTCGTTTATAATGGTCTCACAATTAACTTGTCTTATTAACAATCAGTACAACAAAATTCAAATCTAGCATAGTGGCTTATCACCTCATTCACTCTAAGGAATGGATCTGTATTTTTACCATTTATCAAAGGCTATCATTCTTCATGAATGGAACACAATCATCTAAGTACATCAAATGATGATAACTTAGTAGCTCATTCCATATTCATGTGCATCATTTAATCAATTGTCTTCTTTTAGACATTTGTGCACTGCTAAATTCACTTTGGGGAATGGATATGTTTCAACGAGATATATTTCATGACTAATTTTATCAAAAACTAATTATTTTCCTTAGTCATCATAATATTATCAATATGGTGCATTGAGACTCAAACCCAACGTCTTATGTCATAAATCAATGAGGGACTTGAATCCAACATCTTTCATCACAAAGCATCAAGACTTCTGATGTCTTACCCTCTTGGTGCGATTGGACGTAAATCCATCGTCTTATCATTTTGGTGCGATATAACTTAAATTCATCGTCTTGCCCACAATGAGGCTCAACCTCAAGCCTTTGAAAATAATTGCAATTTTATCACTTTTGATGATCATTAAAATGATTATATATTATAATTACACACAAAACTGAGACTAATGATTTCTTGTAATCAACACTAGCAGTTAATAGATATAGTTTAATAGATCACGTATCTCATGTAGAGATTGAAAACATATCTTTCACTAAATTGTGTTTATTTAATTATTAAAATAAATTAAGGAATTCTCTTCCCAGTCGGTTAAAATTAAATGTATAGAAAATCGACAAGTCTCTTTAAATACTTACTTTAGATGGTACCTCCAAATTTGTTACATAAATAATTATAACATAAAGATAAATCATACCTTGAAGATATAAGAACCTTATTGCATAATATATGCAAGGTATCTTTTGCACTTTTCCCGTCTTCTTCATAATTCTTTAAAAATAGAACAATCGTGCTGATAACGTGTTATGAAACTATATAAATTTAGAAGAAGAAGAAAGTAGGGAGAAGAGAAAAGACTTCTTATTTCTCTTGAAGTATATTCAGGATTCATAGATCTTTCCCAAATCTTATTTACAATGAAAGAAAACCCTTCATTTATAGAGAAAACCTTACTTGGTCCCTAAGTAGGATTCCTAACCATATCCCACAAGGATTCCACATAATTAGATATTCACTATAATACAAATTGTTTATAACACTTAGAAAATTTTTACTTCTTGCTTTGTTATTTGGAGCTCAACAAAAACTCTTTAAAAAGTTCATGATTTTCTATTTAAATTACAAACTATGCCTGCCATTAAGAATATGGTGGGTCTACTTTTTTGTTTTTTCGTTAATTTCATAAGACATGGGTCTCATATATTAAATATTTTTTACCTTTTTATTGTCATACATGTATATTCTCCCTATTTAATTTTATTTGTGTGTTATATAAGAATATTTTTTTATTTTTATCTATTCATTTTCATATATTAAAAACATCGACTATACAATAATTTTTTTTTAAAGAACGCTCTTTTCAATTAAATTACACATTATGCCTAAATAAATATAATATTTAAAAATTACGTAAAATATACTATAAATTATATTATTGGTTATTAGTATTATTATAAAATACAATTTAAAATAAAAAAAGTACATATAAAATATTTAATTGACTCATAAAATTCATTTCAGTGCCATATAAATTAAAATACTATAAAATAACATACATAATTGAAAAATTATATAAAATATATTATAAATTATAATAATTAATAATTTAAATATCATAAAATAAGACTTTAATTTAATTAAATTATGTCTTTAATTTTAGTCATAATCTGCTAGGTTCTGAACCCATAACCGCTGAACCAGGCCC
Source organism: Solanum lycopersicum (assembly GCF_036512215.1). Taxonomy (NCBI): domain Eukaryota; kingdom Viridiplantae; phylum Streptophyta; class Magnoliopsida; order Solanales; family Solanaceae; genus Solanum; species Solanum lycopersicum. The sequence goes on along the minus strand of NC_090801.1, from coordinate 52,053,319 downwards.
TTTGCTTTATTTAAGAAATTTAGATAAATCCCTAAAAGTCCCATATCAGCTATTGTATGTGAATTTGTGATTAGATATAAACAATTACGTGGCAAAGTATAATCACTTTACGAGGTAGTATAATCTCTTTGATAATAAAATCCTGACTTTTTTATTTTGTTCCGTCTTAAATTTTTAGTACAATTAAATCTCTCTGATTCTTAATAACTTCTCTATTTTTAAATTGACATACTTATTAAATAAATTAATAATTTATATAATAAGTTTATTATTTTATCTCGATTAATTATTAAGTTGATGAATTAAAAATTAGAGATTTTTAAAAAATTATACTTTTTAAAAGTAATTAATTAAGGATATAAAATTTTATTATTTTTTATTTATTAAAATAAATAAGTAATTAAATATAATTAAAAAATAAATAAAAAATTAAAACACAGACGGAGTACTAAAGTAGAATATGATAATTTGCGGTGGACTCGTATTGAACAATGGAAAAGGTGGAAAACCATACTGAAAGAAAGAAAAAAAACAATTAAAGAAAGCAAATCAACAGGACAAATTAATGGAAAATTATTCTTTCACATGTCACTAGCATCCAATTTCTTCTTTAATTTCTTCCCACCAAACAACCCACTAGTTCTATCTTTTCATAATTTTTTTTTTAAAAAAAAAACTGTAAATAATAATAATTAATTGATACAAAAACTTTGAATATTTTTTTTTTTGGTAAATTCGTAACACAATGAGGTTTATGAAAAACATGGTGGTGGAACCTTTGTCACGATGAGTCTACCGTGCACGCATAAATTTAATCAAAGTTGATAAGTTGTTTTTTATTTAACCTTTGTGTTAATATTCATTTGTGATAGTAAAGACAAGCACCTGATAGTTATTTTTTATTTTGGGCATGTGCAATTAATAAAAGTGAACAAATGCTTAGCTTGTGCATGTGACCAATGTGACACTTATATATATATAAAAGTAATTAATAGGGCTAAAAGGAGTAGAAAAGTTTAATTTGAAAGAGCATTAATTTTGTTGGCAATATCATAACAAATGGTACCAATTTCCGTTCTTGTTGTATTTGATGTGTACAAGTCATTTTTTTCTTCAATGGGTATTCATATCATTTTCAACACGTATACAAGTGATTTCTTTCAACATCCTAAATGTACAAGCAACCTTCATTTCAATTTTTAGCTTTCGAATTAGAATCCTTTTACCTTAGTTTGGTTGTCGCTCGTTCAGGTGTTTTTGCTTCTACTCTAGTTTTAGAAGCATATGATAGGTGAAACGACCGAGCAAGGAGATTGCTCCAAGTTTTGGTGGATATATTATTCCTCACTGTTGCAAGAGGGATTCAACAGTTGTTGATTTATCAATTATAAGTCATTAACTCCTTATGGAACAAAAATTAGTAACTACTGCAATAACTAATTAGTGTTGCTCTGTTTAAATGTACTATATCATCTAATCTACAAATTACACTGCGATGCTCTGGGGTATAATAATGTCCTAATGCAGGCTGGTCCGTTAGGAAATGTCCAGTCCGAGCTGCTATTCGCCCACATTGTTCAGTTTTAAGAATGGGTGGGCATTTCCACACACGGTTTATTTCAATGGTGATTATTGTGTGATGCCACTGCCTGACTCATATCCATCTTTGCCAAATGGTACTAGTAAACGGGAGGCTTCACTGTTCATGACATACAACGTCTTCATACTTGTACTAGCATTATTGATTACATAATTATTCGAGTTTAACTTTGTTTGTCACTATCATTTAGTTATGTTCCTAAACTCCAAACTTTAGCCAATACCCAGCCCAAGTTTGATCTCATCTTTGCTCAATGATAGTTGTAATTCTTATAAAGAGAAAAAGGCATAAAGACACCGTTAAAATTGTCTTTTATTTACATAAAAACACCTTATGGGTTGTTACCAAGCACATAAGTGCGTCATGCAATATATTCACTACACCAATTTAAAAGCTTCATGTGTCATTATTTTTTTTCTTTATTATTAAGTATTTAATAAATTTATGTTAGCTTCCCCAAATTTAAACCAAAATAATCGTTGGTAACCCTAATTTTTTGATTTCATGGTTTTTTCCACAGCAAAATCAACATTGTTATTCTTTGTTTGACGATTTCATCATCCTCTCCAAGAAAATAAGATACCACTGTTGGCTAGGATCTGTTTTTGGAGCTTTGAAAAAATGTGCAGAAACTTTTGGGGCAATGAAGAATGTGATGTTATTATTCAATAAATTCAGAGTAAACACTCCCGAGCTTTGGATACTCATGTCTAAACGCACCAGCAACAGTCCATGCCTTAAATATTGGACGCAAGCGCTACTTAGATCTGGGCATAATTAGAGCAGATATGAGCTTTGCTAGCAAAAGGGTTACAACTAAAAGCAATCCCACATTCAAAATCTTGTTGTCACCTAATTCCATATATAATTGAATAAAAAAACCGAATGAAGAAAAAAAATGGAAATTTCTTGATGGTACATGCCAAACAGAGAAGAAAAGGAAAGAAGAAGACTTTTGTTCAAAGAATAGGGTCGTGGCGGGTTGAATTATATCATAGGGAGTGAGCACACGCTCCACTACATATATGAGGGAATGAGTCAAAATGATCCATTTACAAAGATATTAAATAGTTCGGTGGGGTGATAGGACACTTTGAAAGTTAAGGTGTCTTTATGTAAATACGGGACTATTTCGATGATGTTTTTATGTCTTTTCTCTTTAAGAAATACTTAATATAAATGTGTAAACCCACTATTATCATATGATATAATAATATGATAGATTTGAGCACCTCTCTATGAGAGGATAAAAATTTAAATCTAACAACAATCTTGTTTTTTTAGTAACACCTCTCTAAGTGGTTATGAGTAACTATTTTTACGTTTCAACTAATTTTCTTTTTTTTTCTTTAATTATCAAAATTTTCAAGTGTGTTACACTGAAAATTCTTTGAAAGAATAGTAGTACTTGTAAATTTTTTATATAATTAAATCAAATATGTATATTAAAAAAAATAGTAGTATTATCTATGTTGGACATATAATTTTTATAACTTGATGATTTATATTAAGAATCTAAAGATCATATCAATTAAATTTATATTTAAATGCATTTTTCATAATAGTGCATTCTTCCAAAATCATGAAGACGCCTGTGATTCAATATCTGACTAAGGAGGTGGAAGAGAATGATGAGTCTATGAAGATTGAAGAGTCAGATGAACATGACAAGGGTTTAAGTTAGTTTGCTTCAAATATTTGTGGTACTCTTTTGACATTTAATGTTTTTTCCCTCTATTGATTCGTAATTTCATGGTGTATCAAAGTATGTTTTGTAGATTTCAACAAACTAATGAATATATATAGTCGTACATATGAATAGTGTTTCTTATTGGTAATGAGTTTTATAATTTTTTTCTCAATTCTTATCAATTGCTTCAAAATTAAGTCATGACATTAACTCCAAGTTTCAAAATAAATAAATAATAATAATAAAGAAAGAGCGATACAATCACAAACACAAGTTGACTTCTTCCCCTTTGCATCGCAAGTTGCGCTAGGGAGACCTAAACTTATTCTCTTTTTAGTCTACCTCATAGAAGTTGGTTATTGGGCTGATGTACAAAGAAAGGAAAGCTAATATATATGATGAAATGAGGCTGTTAAAAATATCAAAGGCAAAAAAAAAAGGTACTATATATTAAATACGTAGTCTATATACATTATTATTTATCAATATACGGTGAGCGTATACAACAATATATAAGAACGGAAATTGAGTTGAAAATCCAAAAGATCAGCAGCTAAGGCCCAAATTCTAACCCAGGCAGACAACAATCGAACTTGGGCCCAAAATCGTTCTTTCATTTTTTTTATTTGATTCGTTGTTGCAACTTGTCGACTCTAAATATTTTAAGAAAAATTAACTAAACATCATTTTTACATATTTTCTATTATTTCATACCATTTCAAAAAATTACCAAAATTTCTCTTTTCCACAGTTTATCTAAAATTTCCAGATATATCATTGTGAATTATCAAACTATGATTTTTTCGTTTTTCATGCCTAAGATCATTCATGGTATCACCAATTAGCTCCATCACTCTATTTTTAAATTTCAAGTATAGATATAAGTATGAATCAAATTATATATATTTTGCAAATTTTAAAAACTAATGAATACAGGTATAGTCATACACGTGGATAGTGTTTCTTATTAGTTATGAGTTTTGATTTTTCATCAATTCAAATAAGTTGGTTTCAAAATTAGGTCATGCCATTAACTTCAAATTTCAAAAAAAAAAAAATAGAGAAGGAGCGATGCAATTGCAAACACAAGTTGGCTTCTTCCCCTTTCCATCTCGAGTTGGGCAAGGGAGGCTTAAGCTTATTCTCGTTTTAGTCTACCTCATAGTAGTTGATCATTGGACTAATATACAAAGAAAGTTAAGCTAATATATATGATGAAAACGAAGCTGTTACAAGTACCTAAGGCAAAAAAATGGATTGTATACATTGAATACATAGTCAATATACAGTAAATGTATATAACAATATACAAGAACGAAAATTGAGCCGAAACCACAAAAGATCAACAGCTAAGGCCCAAGTTCTGACCCGACAACGATCAGACTTGGGCCCAAAATCCTTCTTCCCTTTTTTTTAAAGGGAAAATTGTATATAATAGCAAACTAATAACCTAAAATAAATGGAGTAGCTAGGGTTTGATTTAATTGTGCTCCATAGCAAATGTTAGCCGAAATTTGCCAGGTGCCTCTCTCCCAAAAGTCTCGCTCACCACTCTCCCATTCTCGCCTCTCTCACTTTATACACAGAAGTGTATAATTTCTGTTTCTGTTTTGTATAAAGCGAGAGAAAATTGTATATACACATGCAAAAACATGTATCTTCGTGTTACACACTTAATTATACAATTTACAAACATTTACTTCAATTCAATTGTAGACAAATGCAAATTTTATACAAATATTGCAGAGAAAAAGGTCAACGAATTATACAATTGCAGTGAAATACAATTTTCTCTAGCTTTATACAACAGAAGTGTATATATTGTGTTTTTGTTTTTGTATAATCGAGAGAAAAACATATATCTTCTTGCTATACACTTATAATTATGCAATATACATACATTTTAATTCGATTCAATTGTATGCAAAGAAAATTTTATAAAAATATTACAGCGAAATAGGCAGTGAATTATACAATTGCAGTGAAATAGGATAGTGAATTATACAATTGCAGCGAAATAGGCCAGCGAATTATACAATTTAGGCCAGCGAATTATACAATTGTATATGTATAGCGAATTATACAGTTTTATGTTTGCTATGGAGCGCAATTATGCAAACTTTGTTATAGCATACAAATATGAATTTTTTGTTTGCTATATATGAAAGTTGCCCTTTTTTTTATTTGGTTAGTTATTCAATTTGTCTAACTCTGAATATATTAAGGAAAAATTAATCAACTAAACATCATTTTTACATATTTTCTATCATTCTCCAACATTTAGAAAAATTACAAAAGTTCCTTTTTTTTCACAATTTTCTCACTTTTTCAGGTATATTATTATACATTATTATCTCACGATTTTTTTTCTTTTTTCACATCTAAAATCACTCAGGGTATCACCAATTACCTCCATCACTCTATTTTTGAATTTCAAATCTTTTCTCTTTCCAATTTATATTTATCGTAATTTACTCAGCTTTGATCATCATACCTCTCTCTCTATGTAGAAAGTGAAACAAAAACACTATTTGGGAAAGTGACTCTCCGCTTTTCTTGTGGATATTTCACTTCCTATCAAAAACCTTTAGTTTCCTGTAAACGCTTATGAGCATGTGGTCAACTTAAAAAAGGAAAGATAAAATGTTTCAACCAGTTTAAAATTGACTTGTTGACGGTGATTGAACTTTATGGAGTTGGGTAATAGTGTAATTGTATCCTTTTTTAAAAAAAAAAACAAAAACTTTTTATCTACAAATTTAGTCAAAGATTCATTGTGAAAAAAGAGGCCCAAAAAATTAGGGGGAAAGGTCGAGTTGATGGTGGCTCTGGTAAGGGTTTGGGTTGAGATCTATCGGTGACATCGTTGTTGAATGTAAGAAAAGCTATGAGAGTTATTACAAAGCAACAAAAAAAAAGTGTAGACACATTTCTTCATCATTTTTTTTACTCTTAATAGATCAGTTTGATGATTTTATTTTCTCGATTTTTTGCTGTTCATCTTTTTTTGATACATTATTTTTATTTCTTAAATTAATGTGTAATTCCTTCGTTTGAGGATTCGATAAAGACTTTGAATCAAGATTCATGAGTGACATCATTGTTGAAAGCGAAAAATACCTCTCCATTAGTTGATAGAAAGCAAAAGAAAAAGTGTGCATGGAAAGACTTCTTCGCCTTTTCTTTTTTTTTTTGGCTCTTAGCCAATCAACTTATTTATTTATTAATTGTTTCTTTCAACGAATTTTTTAATTTATCTAGTTGATTTTGATTTCTAAATTAATTTATGATTTATTCGTTTCAGATTGATCTATGATTCATTGATATCTCAAAGTAATTATAACATTGATCAAATTATTTATTATTTTATTTTAGTGCTTAAAACATTATATATTTTATATTTTTGTTATATTTTAAAAATCATTTATATTGTAAATTTTTAAAAAATGTGTATAGATATAGTCATACAGATAAACATTTTCTTCTTATTGCTTATATTTTCCTCAATTCAAATCACCTAGCTTCAGAATTAGGTAATTAGATTAATCCAAAATTTGAAGAAAAAAAAATAGAGATAGTGAGCAATGCAATTACAAAAAAAGATATTTTGAAATAAAATTATACTTTTTCATTTATCTTTTCTTCTTTGTAGAAGAGCTAATAATTTGTGTAATTTGTAGTAACTAAGTAAGAAGATGACAAGATATACTGAGGGTGCAAATACAAGTATAATGTCCTGGACCTTCGTCATCACACCTTGAACCAACTACAAGTTTTCCATAACGTTGTTTACAAAATGATAAGCAAGATGGTGATAGTTGTGAACAAGGAATAGAAGAAGAAAAAAATTCATCACATGTATCATCGCCATTCACTTGTTTTATCATCAACATGCCTGCAAGATCAAGATTACGAATTACAAATTTAATTAGTCGCATATGTTAATTTAATTTTGAACAAATATAAATAAGAAAAATTATAAATGAATACAACCATAGATACAAATAATGAGAAAAATAGAACAGCGAAAAGATGCACCAAAATTTTCCATTGAATAATTTTGTGGTGAATAAAGTAGTCCCTCTACATTTCTTTTATAATGGTAGAGCCTCAATGAAAAATATTTAATTAACTTGCCAATTGAGGAAGATTTACTTTTGAAGTCAATATATATGAAGAATAATATGGAAAAACTATTAATTGTAACAACAAATATATACATATGAATAATATGGAAAAGTATTAATTGTAACAAAAATATATACATATGAGTAATATGGAAAACTATTAATTGTAGAACCAAATCTTAGATGTACAAAAGTATAATTTATTTTCTTAGATTTCTTGCTACAATTAATAATAATTGTTCAAAGAATAATTTATTACAGCAACAGTCTGAAGAATATTGAGAACTATTAATTGTAACAACAAATCCTATGTGTTCAAAGTTTAGTTTTTTTAGATTATACTTTTCCATAAGAATCGTAAATTTGAGGGGTATACCATGTTTTTTTCCCATGTAAAAGATAATAGATTTTTTGAAAATTAATTTTGAAAAAATATTTTTTCAAAAATAAATTGATTTTAAAAGTTTTATGAAACATGCTCTAAAGAAGCAATTATTTAAAAATTTGGCCAAACGCTAATTTGCTCAAAAATGCTTTTTAAAATACGAAGAATGGCCTAAAGTATGCTTAAACTATTAAAATTGATACAAAAATACTATTCATTATGATGCATTCATTATGATGCGCTCTTGAAGTTAACCTTTGTAGCCCTTTTATATCTTTATCATAAACGACCCTATTAATTAAATTAATTAGTCTTCTCAGTTAATACAAGCATGATCTAATTCGTTTTTTATTAAAAAATACAAGATTACAAAAACAATGCTTAAATCATTCAAAATATATATACTTTGGTGTAAAAATATAATGATTAATGCATCAGATAGGAAATATTTTCATCAAATTCCACCAAAAGAAAACCATAACAAAACAAATGGGGTGGAGTGAAGTTCTTCATGAGTTTTACATTGATTCAAATATGTTATGCTAGTATATTGTAATATAATTTTACATTTTTTTTGGAAAATCATTTTGAAATATAAAAAGTATTCTTACAATAAGTAAGAATACTTGATTAAGTAAATAAGGTGAGCAAGTACTAAAAATCATTTGAAGGAGTTCATGCCGGGAAAGGAAATAAAATTCTCTCTAAGTTGAAAGAAATATATGGTCATTTGAAAATTTAGAATTAGAAAGGGACATAAATTTCAAAGGAAGTGTTGACACTCAATTTTGATCATGCACAATATATATTAATTAATGAGCTTCCTAAATTTCAAACGATTTGAAATAATTGATTTTATAAAATTCAAAATATTTTTTAAGTTATTTTTATAGTTTTGTCACTTTATTATGATTTTTAAATAATATATGTCTTTACATAATTATGTATTTAATTAGTACAGTTTAAGAATATTCAAAAATCGTCTAAAAAAAGATTTTGCTTAAATTAATTAGTTTAATTATTTAGTTTATATTTTTGAGTTAACATTTTATAATTAAGTTAATTATTCTATTTCGTTGATATTAAGAAACTCATTAATTAATGGGAAAATTGTATATAATAGCAAAACTAATAACCTAAAATAAATGGAGTAGCTAGGGTTTGATTTAATTGTGCTCCATAGCAAATGTTTGCGAAAAATTGTCAGGCGCCTCTCTCCCAAATATCTCGCTCACCACTCTCCTCCAATCTCTTGCTCGCCTCCTCACCTTTTATACAAACACAAGTGTATAAAAATTATTTCTAATTGTATAAAGCAGAGAAAATTGTATAAATACATATATTTTTGTTCCCCTCACTCCCCTCTTCCAGATCTCGCTCGCCACTCTCCCAAATCTCACTCGCCACCCTCGCCTTTCTCACTTATACAAACAGAAACGAAATGTATAAATTGCGTTTCTGTTTGTATAAAGCGTGAGAAAATTGTATATACACATGCAAGTACATATATTTTCGTCCTATACACTTATAATTATACAATAAAAATACTCCCCTGCCCAGTTTCTTTTGCCTTTCTCTCTTTCTCGTTTTATACAATTTTCAAATTGAATCTAATTTCTCTATTTCTCGTTTTATACAATTCGATTCAATTGTATATTCTTTGTCAAGTCTCTTTTGTCTTTCTCTCTTTCTCATTTTATACAAATTCAAATTGTATATAATTGTTCTATACACTTATAATAATACAATTTATTTTATACACTTCATTTTTATACAGTTCTCTGCCTAAATATCTTTCTCTTTCTTGTTTTATACACTTCGTTTTATACAACTTGCTTCAACTGTATATGTATAGCGAATTATACAGTTTCTATGTTTGCTATGAAGCGCAATTATGCAAGCATTGCTATAACATACAAATATGAATTTTTTATTTGCTTTATGTGAAAGTTGCCCTTGATTAATTTATATTATTTAGTTTTTAACCGAATCACTAATCAGTGCAATTTGGTTAACTTGTTGAATTTATTGGGGAACTAAATTGCAATATATTGGGCCATTTCCTAATTGCAAATCTAACCTATTTTATTGCACCATTTTTGCCCTAAACCCATTTGGGACAAACCAAATTTTGGGTCTTTTATTATGTTCCAGCAAACTAGAGCCATCAATAGGTTTGTTGGGTCAGCTTGGCTTAACCCGAGGTTTAATAAGGTTAGATTATGATTTATGTAGCCCATTTAAGAAAAGGATTTTTTAGTCCGGCTTGAATAAGCCTGCTAATTTATGGGCTTGAGAAATATCGGTAGAGCCGACCCGTGGATCAATATAAATTAATTAAAAAATATAATATAATATTAAAATTTAAAGTTAAAAAGATTCCAAACTCAAAACAATTAGGTTAATATTTCTATTTAGATATTTATACTTTTAATTGAAAAAAAAAAACTTAATAAATATTATAAAGATAATTTATTTGTGCATATGATTAACAATTAGTAATAGTAACATCATGTAATATTGTTTTGTCGATATTTATGATAATATTTTTAAATTATAATATTTAATTTAATTTAATAATTATAAAAAATATTATTATTTCAAAAGTGGGATGACCCGGCAACCCTGCAAGCCTACGTACGATTAGCCCGGATGAGGTGGGGTAGCCCATATTCACAAGCTAACCCACTTCAGCCCAACTGTTTCTCAACCAGCCCAGGCCCACTAAAATACAATACCAAAGAAAACCCATCAGAATACATTTGTTGATCATAGTTGTCTTTTTTGTTAGATTCTTGTTTAAATGTTGGTGTCTAAGTCAATATTTCAAAACTTGTTTAGTTTTACTTGATGAATGTTTCTTTTAAAAACGGGATCATGAATGTATAATACTCCACTAGATCATTGCTTTTAAATTATTATTTTTCAATGCTAGTACTATATATAATATATCAAATAAAACAATTGATTATATTTTTCATAAATCTTAAGTTAGATATTTAGCCCAAACTTTGATGAGAGGAAGGTTAATAATCAAACCTAAACTTGAGTGAGTTAAATAAGTTATGATTGCATGAATTATAATTTTGACCAATTTGAACCTAAGTTGCTAATAATCAAATTTGACTTAAATATGCAAACGAAAAAAAGTATTTTTTTTTAAGTAAAAAACTATTTCTACAAAATTAATATCGTAGAAAGACCTTATTAGAATTGGTAAGGTAAAATCTAGTCCTCCTTACTTGTATTTATTCTTGTTGAGGATTTTATCTTATTAATAAAAAAAGGGATAATGCACAAGTACTCCCTTAACCTATGCCCAAAATCTCAAAGACACGCTTATATTTATACTAAGAACTTATTACCTTCCTGAACTTATTTTAGTAATAATTTTATGCCACTTTTCAACCTACGTGGCACTATCTTGTGCGCCCAACGATGATTGACTTTTTTCTACAAGATAGTGCCACGTAGGCCGAAAAGGGATATAAAATTACTTATAAAATAAGTTCAAGGGGTAATAGAACTTTAGTATAGTATAAGTGTGTCTCTAAAATTTCGGACGTAGGTTGAGGAGATACTTGTGCATTATCCTTAAAAAATGATTAATACCATAAAGCTTCACTCAAGAAAGTAACAGAAAATAATTAGTTATAAAGCACGTGAAATATGATGGTGGTCCACGGAAGACATGAACTTGACTTAGGAAGAAAATAAAATAAAAGAGTTATAGTAGGTGGTGATGATAAGAATTGGAAAGCTCCGTACGACCCTACCTCCATTTCTTGATATTGCTTAATAATAATATTATAGACGATGGCCAAGTTAAGGATTTGTTTGCACATAAAAAAAATAATATTTATTTATTTTTGTTAATGTATTTGAGCAATAATGTCTACTTATAAAGCATTCAAGTTAATTTTTCTTTGTGTTCAAGTTTATTAGAGTAGTTTATTAAGTAGAGGAGATAATATCTTATATGATCGCTCAACTTCGAAAAGTTTACTTAAAAAGTCATTTAACATTGTTTTTTAACACAAAAGTCACTCAACTATTGGTGTTTCACTTAGAAAGTTACTTTACTATTTATATTTCACTTACAAAGTCACTTAATCAATTTTAACAATTTTTTCATTAAATTTTGTAAAAATACTAATAAAATATTTAAAATAAATAAATAAGATGCTTATTTTAATTATTGTTTTTTACTATCTTTTCGGATAATGCACAAGTACCCCTCAATCTATACCCGAAATCTCAGAGACACACTGTACTATACAAAGATCCTATTTATTAGGTTGTACTATTTATTCTCCATTTATTCTCTGTAACAAAAAATACTCTGAATAATTAATATATACCCCACCGCCGTGGAAGTTTACTTACGTGATGTTACCACGAAATATTGATTTCTCTCTTTCTCTCTCTAGATCTCTCATCTCTTTCTCTTGAAAGTTCTTGTGTTCTTCATTCATCAAGTGTGTGTGGATTCGATCCTAACACTATTACCCCCTGAACTTATTTTAGTAATAATTTTCTATCCTTTTTGGCCTACGTGACACTATCTTGTGGGCTCAACATTATTTGACTTTTTTTTCAAACACGTAGGACGAAAAGAGATAGAAAATTACTTATAAAATAAGTTCAAAGGGTAATTCTCTGAAATTGCGAACATAGATTGAGAGGGAAATATGCATTTTCCCATAAAAAACAGTAAAAGATCGTTACTGCTACTTTTTTTTAATAACTTCTTATCAATTCCAAATTTTCTTTTTTAGGTAATCTTTTAACAATTTAGTTTTAGTGTTTGCAATTGTTACTCTACATTTTTACGTATTTAATTGGAGCGCATCAATAAATAATTAAAATAGATATCTTGTTGTTTCTTTAGAAATAGTTTAAGATAAAATTTAATGAAAAAATTATTTAAATTGGTTGAGTAACTTTATAAGTAAAATATAAATAATTGAGTGACTTTCTAAGTGAAACATCAATAGTTGAATGTCTTTTGAATTACAAAACAAAATTGCGTGATTTTCTAAGTAAACAACTTAAAGCTAAGTGACTTTCTAAGTAAAAATTCAAAGTTGAATAACCTCAAAGTACATATTTTTTAATTTCATAATTATATTCTTGTTTATGTAGTTTGATTCTTGGGAAAAGGGTCTGTTATACCCCTTTGTCATTTAAATCTGATATATCTCTTGTTATGAAAGTGATTGATATATACCTCTACTTATAAACAAATTGCTCACATATACCCTTTTCCTCTAACGGAAATGAAAAAATAATTAGTTTTAATCTATTTTTTTATTATTTTTTTCTAAAAAATATAACCCCTTATGAGTAAATTTAATCCTCGTCAAACATATTTTTTTTACTTTTTTTTTGTTTCAATGACTAATTTAGAATTATTATTTTGGTAATCAAATTTATTTATGTTTCACTAATATTCTTGTAAAACTTATTGTAGATGACAAAATATTTTTTTCGAATACAAAAATCAAATTACAATGTAGACAAAAAAAATTTAAATTTTTTTTCTTTAAACTAAGGAATGAAAGAAAAAATAAAATAAGAATTTTAGAAAAAAATAAAATAAGAATAAGAAACTCAAATAATTATAAATAAAAGAAGTCGAAAAATAATTTATGTATGAAAGAAATTTAAATATACCTTTAACTTTGATAGAAGAATCACATATACCCCTAAATAATTAAAAAAAAATAAAAGTAAAAAATATAAATTTAAAATTAATTTTTTAACTTTCGTGAAATAAAGGGTATATGTGAGCTCATTTTGTAATAGTAGGGGTATATGTGAGCCGTTTGTATAACACTAAGAGCATATATGAGTCACTTTCCTAACGAAGGTATATCAGGTCCAAATGACAAAGTTGAAGAGTATATCAGACCCTTTTCCCTTGATTCTTCTTTGATTTCACAGGTTAAAAAATTGAGATTTTAAAAAAGAATGATTGTGGAGATTAGAGTGGAACCTATAAAGATATGACATTTGAGCTTAACTCAATAGCAAAAGTTAGCTTATGAGGAAAGACTTGTTCAAATCTATATAAAAAGGCTATCAATTCATTCTCCAATCAATAGATCGGGAACCTAAATGAAGATGATCCTAAAAATATGGCACATGAGTCTAACTTACTCTAAAAATTAGCTCATGAAGAAAAGATTATTCAAGTTCATAAAAGGAGATCTCCAATTCATTTCTCAATCAATGTTAGATTTTTATCCGCTTTAACCCAATGTAAGACCTCTGTTAAAGTATGTGACAATGCAATGTTATATCAAATTAATGTATGTGATTTTATCTATAAAATCTAAATTCACAATTTTTTTCATACTAAAATAAGTTTAATAAGTATTAGTTACATTACTAAATATTTAAGAAAAATTAAAAGTAGATTATGTATTTTAATTGTCTAAATTAATGTAAAACTAAAGAACAAATATTCAATATTATTTTCATTCTTAGCGTTAAATTGATTTTCTTTTTGCATTACTATTCATTTGATTGTGATTCAAGTTTTATTATAATTATCAACATCTATGAACTATAATTTTTATTGAATTATTCCGAATTCTAAGTTTTAAACTTGAAATAATATACTAAAAGATAAAAATTATGAAATAGTATAAGAAATATTTTAAAATAATATTAAAGTAAATATTTTTATGTATAAATAAAATTTTAAAATTACATATATAATGTCGGATTGATTTTTTTAGTTAAAACCAAACCAACCCAAACATAGTCAGAGTTTTTTTTCGATACCAATCCACCAGTCGAGTTTTTTTTTTTCATTTGACTCGATTTACAATTTAATTCGATTTTCAGTTTGATTTTATATATACCAAATTGTTTTTTCTATTGAGTTCAAAATTAAGTTATAATCAGATAATAACTAAGATTACAATCTTGAGACTATTATCAGGATATATCATCTATCCCACATTTTATGGTATAAAGAATTTCATAATTATGATATGAAAATTTATCTCAATTTTAATTAATATCTTCAACTGTACTTAGAATAAACATATTCCAAATTTTATGCTAAACTAACTCCTCCAACCAAAAAATGATCAATTCATGCTACTTTTACCTTAACACTATATTTATATATTATCTGATTTAACATAAGCCTACAAGTTTTTCAAAAATATAAAAATAAAAAAGCATACGATTAAGAGACTAACCTTGAAAATCTTTAATTAATTGTATTCGATTAGGTTCAATTTTACGATTCAAATGCCTAAATTGAAAATTTCAGATCTAGCCTTTTAAAATTGGAAACTACAGATCAATCTAACTCAAAGTTGAAATATGATTAATTATCAATTTTAATTCGTGAGCTTATGGCCGCTAATGGTTTTTCCGTTGATTTTGACTAGTCTTAAAATTATGAAAATGGTTTGTCTGGCCTAAGTAAATTTATATTGGCAAAAGGTATGAGTAGCTTTACCATGATAATGGATAAAAAGTGAGGAAATGCAACAGTTATATACACTTATTTATATGGAGATATAAATGATTACATAGGAGTTGTCTGTTACTCTATTACTGTAGTGATATACATGGATATACACTAATATACTTGACGATATACATTGATAAAAGTAATTTTTTTTTAATCAAGTATAACATATATATATATATAGGAAATGCAACAATTATATACACTTATTTATATGGAGATATAAATGATTACATAGGAGTTGTCTATTACTCTATTATTGTAGTGATATACATGGATATACACTACTATACTTGACGATATACATCGATAAAAGTAATTTTTTTTAATCAAGTATAGCATATGTATATATATATATGTTGCCATGGAATGGTTTGAACTCGTGAATCATGAGATAAAATGTTTGGTGATATTTTTGGGCTTAACTTCTATAATTTTTATTTCTTTTTCTGATTCGAATGTGAGAGAATAGAGAGTTGCTCGGATAGTAAGCGCCCCCACTTTCAATCGTGATGTTGTGATTTCGAGCCACTAAGGAAGCAGAAGGCTAATACATGCATACAATGTGTTTAAATTTATAGTTCATTTTACTTTATTAAATTACGTATAATGCATTTTGCTTTAACTTGATGTAAACACCCGATACGAATAAATTTTTTCCTCTCTTGGGTTAGAAGAATTGGAGGATTTATCTAATCATGCAAACATTTTTGAATTTTAACTGCTAAATTTAACTATTCGTTAAGAAAAATTAACTTCATTGATTGTAATGCGCAGAAGTTATAAATTTAGTTTGACGTTCCAAACTTTATTAATAATCATTGAGGTCCTTTTAAAAAAAAAAACTTACTTTACATACGAACGTTTTTGTCTTTTTATTCCTGAAAAATGGATTATTCCATTTATCCATGTTGATGAAATCCTTCACTTGTCCTAGGGTACTAAATTTAATCTTTGATTTTAGATTTTATCAATAGTTATTAAGTGATGGATTATACATGTCAATTTTCTTTCTTCTTTTTTGATTGTCAAGTTTAAAAACTTAAAAAAGAAACACTTTTAAATATTATTTAATTTTGTGATATTAAACATGTTATTTAAAACGTTAAAATTAAAAAATTAAGAAACAGAAAAACATTAAAAGAAAAGTAAAATGAATGAAAACATTAAAATTGGAGAATAATATTTATTAATTAGTACCTTAATAATATAATAACTCATAAAAACAATCGAATGAGCGAGGATTTGTAAAACAAGAAAAATGCTAGCCCATGGATCTACATTTTGCCTCAATGCATTTATGGGTTCCCTCAGCTTATACATCCAAACATATTAGTTTAAACTTAGCACACACATTACAACTAGCTTGACAAGATAGTCAAATTTTGTACAATTTGCATAACAAAACAACAACACCCCTTATTATTATTACTCCAACAAAGTGAAGTAGTTACCTTACTCTAGTAGTAAATAATCAAAGAGCAATATCATGACGAATATGGCGAAGCAGCACCGGAATCACAACATCCGGTGAGCTGAGCTGCGGAAGATGTCCTTCGGTTGACATAACCTCAACGATAGATTCGGAGCCGAGGTTCTGGCTGAGATATTCGGACACCACCACGGGTACGGCCAAGTCCTTCATGCTCTGAATTATGTGAAATGGGACAGACACATGAGGCAACAAATGCCTTAAATCACTTAGGAATATGATTTGTATTACGCTTAGTGCAATGTCTGGTCTCATGTTGAATAGTGTCCTGCTGAATTCTTGGATTGCAACAGAATCCATGTCCCCTCCAACAACTAACGGTGCAAATCCTGAACACCAGGATTTGTAATTTGTTTTTACTGCTTCGAATAGTTGATCAAGCTCTTCTCGTTCAAATCCTCCGTAGTACTCCGAGTCGTTCAAATACCTAAAAGCAATGACAAAATCATAATTTGTGACATATATATGCACACTAAGTGCCCGTTTCGATTGACCTATTTTAAGCCATTTTGAAATGTTTAGTCAAAGTTTAAAAGTGCTTATAAGAACATATTTTAAAGTCAAAAAATCAAAAATAAGTCAAAAGTTATAAGTTAAAAATCCTAACTTATGATTTTTGGATTGTAAATCATAAGCTAAAAGTCAATCCAGACAGACCCGAGCTTAGGAAATTAAAATTTCTTTCATAATTTCATCACAACCTTTTGTGGTTCGAATCGAGTTTTTAACAGTTCCCTAATTACCTAATAACCAGTCAAACAAATACAAAATTGGACCAAAAATAATTGCAACAATAAAACAAGACAATGGGAAAACAAAATTGCAGATGTAGGCCCTGCATAAACAGAACATTTCCCTAGAAACTGTTTTATTAGATGAGGTAGGCCTGTAAATTAAATACTAATTAAAAGGAAAAAGATAAAGGAGTATATAAGATGTGGTGATTGAAAACTTAAATTCAAATCAAGTAGAATTGCAATCATAATATTTCCTTTTTGTTTCTTTATGTAACGACCTGTTTAGTCGTTTTGAGCAGCAGATTTTATTTTTGGAAAAACAGGCTGAGACGACGGAACCTACGACGGAACGTCATGGGCACGACGGACCGTCGAGGGTGTCTCGTCCCAAAACACTTAGAAATTCTGAAATTTGGGTGCTGAAATCGACTCTCTGAACTCTGTGACGGACCTGCAGGACGGACCGTCACAGGCACGACGAACCGTCGTGATCCACCGTTTCAAAACACTTCAACTCTTGAGAATTTGGTACAGGGAACGACTCTTTGAACGTCGTGACGGAAGTGCAGGACGGACCGTCGTAGGTACGACGGGCCGTCACAGACTCCTTAAGGAAATCGAGTCTCTGACGAACCTGCATGACGGACCGTCGCAGGCGCGACAGGCCGTCACAGGTTGCGTAATCCCAGTTGAAGTCGGAATTCTGGTTAAGTTTTAAAGGGGCGTTTTGGACTATTCCTGCTATAATTATATATTTCGTGGGTCTATATTAATAACTCAATTTCTTGGGGGATAAAAGAGGTAACCTTAAGTTAATTAGTGGGCTATTATTGTCATCTTTTATTCTTAATTATATACTAATTAGGGTAAAAGAAAGAGGGTTTGAATAAAGAAAATAGAAAGAACAAGAGAAAGAGAGAGAAGGGAATCGATAGAGAGAGACGATCGAGAAGGGGAAAAACACAAAGCTTTGGGAAAATTTGCTTGCTTGATCACGAATCTTCGGTGGAGGTAGGTTATGGTTTCTCTTACGATATTCGTAGTAAACTCTTAATAGAGAATGATATGTATTGATAATATTGTAAACCCTGCTATGTGCTTAATTGTATGCTTGCATGAATGTAATTATATAATTGTGATTATATAAGCATGATGAAGTTATTGAATCCCAAATCTTGCAAAATCATAATCTCTTTGTTAATAATGAGGCCTTGGTATAAAAGAAGGCGTGATGAACTAAAATAATGGGATTGATGATGCCTTGGTAAGAAAGAAGGCTTGATGAATTGATGGAAGGAGATTAGGGGATCGTGTCACGAACCGACACGTAGAATTAGGGGATCGGGTGTCACGAACCGACACGTAGTATTAGGGGATCGGGTGTCACGAACCGACACGTAGTATTAGGGGATCGGGTGTCACGAACCGACACGTAGTATTAGGGGATCGGGTGTCACGAACCGACACGTAGATTTAGGGGATCGGGTGTCACGAACCGACACATAGATTTAGGAGATCGGGTGTCACGAACCGACACATAAATTTAGGGGATCGGAGTGTCACGTACCGACACAAGAGAAGTAAAGATAATGAATCTTGAAAGATGTTAATATACTCAATCTAATGAACATGATTCCCAAATGAGTATGGTATTGAGGCTTGAGTCCTCATGTGTGAACTTGATGGTAATTGTTAATGATATAGTATTTGTTGTTGCTACATGTTGAGTATCATAGTTGATTTTATGATATTACTTGGTATATATTGATTTCTATTTTGAGTTGGCCGATGATATCTACTCAGTACCCGTGTTTTGTACTGATCCCTACTTTTATGTTTTCTTCTTGTTTATTTGTGGAGTGCAGCAAACGTGCCATCGTCTTCAACTCAACAGTAATTCAAGCCAGTCTTACTACATCGGAAATTCAGGGTGAGCTAATGCTTCTAGCTTGGACTGGATCTTCTTCTTCAAGTCTTGATGCCTTGAACTTCCGGCATGGACTAGCTTCTTATGTATTTTTAGCTTTTAGAATACTCTTAGTTTAGTCATTTGATCGTAGATGTTCTTGTGATGATGACTTCCAGATTTTGGGGAATAATAGATGTTGAATTTTAGAAGTTAATGAATTGGTCTTTATTTAATGAGTTTAAGTCTTCCGCATTACTTTCTGTTGATATTATATTGAAATGTTAAGGTTAGATTGGTTGGTTTGCTCACATAGGAGGGTAAGTGTGGGTGCCAGTCGCAACCCGATTTGGATCGTGACACTTTATTTGTGGAAAAGAATAAAGGACATTCAAGTATAAACTTACCTGGCTTTTTTGCCCTCCCCCCTTCTTTTTTAAGTATAACAAGACATGACCCCTCTTTAGGTTATCAATGGAATAGTTAAAAAAAATATATCATTCACCCTAATAATGATATAAAATCAATAACTACATCATATTTATTTTGGATCAATATATATGTATCTAGTATATGTATAATACACTATATACTAATAATAATAATTATTATTATTATATTTTGTAAACTTGATGATCCAGAGACTTCTACTATGAGTTATCTTATATTTGTCACTTAAAAAAAAAACAGGGGTTTACACCCAAAAGAGAAGGAAATAAACATGTAGAAGTAAATTATAACAGCTAATTGCACTCCCTTCATCCCAATCTATGAGATACTTTTTGTTTCTCAAAAGTGAATTTAATAATTTTTTGAAATTAAACTAGATTACTTTAATAATTTGAAATTAAAATATTTTAAAACTATGTTAAAAATATTATAAGATCGTAATTCTTTGAAAAACACATCTTAAAATATAAATAAAAACTTTGAGAAACAAAATAAAATAAAATATAAAGTAAGAATCTCTCTCATGTCATGTTCTAAAACACAGATCAAAATCTATACAGTTTAAATTTTTTTAAAAAGAAATCACATAAAATGAGACAGAGAGAACAGAGACGAGACAGAGATAAATTGTACCTTGGAGAGGCAGATACAGTGACAATTTTAGTGAAAAGATCAGGTCGAGCAATGGAAGCAATAGCACCAACCATAGCAGAAACAGAGTGACCAACAAAAATGCAACTGCGTATTTGAAATTCTTCTAATATCGCAATTACATCATAAGCATATCCTTCTAGCGAAGAGTAACGTTCAAAATCAAAGTAATCTGGATTAGTTGTTCCAGCACCCATATTATCAAACAAAACAACTCTATACTCATCAATCAAATGCGGCACCAGATGCTTCCACACCGACTGGTCAGTCCCAAACCCATGTGCTAACACTACTGTCTGCTCACCTGAACCTAAAATCTTCACGTTGTGTGCTTCTTCAACTATCCCCATTTTTGTTTGTACAGAAATTTTTTTTTGGCAGTCGGTTTCGGTTTTTGGGTACTTCTGTTGGTGGGAATTAAATGAGATAACGTGGCCGTGGTGCGGACTATTTAAAGCTTAATTTCGTTTAGGAAAAGTCGGATCCTAATATAAATATCTGGTACAGAATTTAAAATATATATATATATATATTTTATAAGAATTTAGTTAGATTTAAATATGAGTCTAATGTGAGTTTTAGATAGGAAAATAAAAAAAAATTATAAAGATTTAATCAGTTTTTAATGTGATTATCAAATGCAGAATAAAAAAGATACTTCTTCTGTTTCATTTTATGTGACACTTTTTATTTTTTTGAGGATCAAATAGTTTAACTTTGACCGGACATTTGCCTATGAAATTTTCAAATTTTTTGAAATTAAATTTATCTATTTGTAAACTATGTAAAGAGTATTATAAGTCATAATAATCGATAACTCAAAGTGTTATCAAAAACTTATGATCAAAGATGAATTTGATTGAATCTCAAAATGCGAAATATATTACATAAAGAAAGACCGAGAAAGTATTTTATAGGAATAATATGCAGCAAGTTTGATATGCGAAGGTGGATGCAGATTAGGTTAAAATACACTTAATATTTTTTTATGAAATATAAATTTATTTATGTGTCGTAAATATATTTGTATGAAGTTTGTAATAAAGAAAATAACAAACAAATAGCTTTGAAAATAATTTAGGACAGCTTTTGGAGAACGCTTATAACAACTTTTTAAGATGCAATTAGGCAAACAATTTAAAAATACTATAGTTAAATTCTGTGTAAAGTCTTAATAATATTTTTCTTGGAAAGTCTTGTAATAATTTATTTTTTTCTATAAATAGAAAGTTAAATTAGTTTATTCATACATCAAATGAATTGAAGGAAAATAATATCTATCTTGTCTACCTCTTGTTACCTTGTATTTTAGTGTTATTGATTCATAATGGAAAATTTTTATGGAAGTTTTAATAAATAAAAAATTATTTATTCATAATTTAAAAAATACGTGTATTATACTTGGTAAAAAAATATTAAAGTTCAACTTATTAAATTAAATCTTGCAAGACCAATGGATGGTTTTCGGACCATAACAACTACAGCTTTCGATTTTGTTTTAGTTTCTTTTTTTTTCTAGGTTCTATTTTTTGTTTTTGTTCGATGATTTTTAGGTTTCTTGGGAAAAATAAAAAAGAATATTTAACATCTAGTTTCTTTTACCCAATATCCAAATCTAATATTAAAATTTTAATAAAATTTAAATCACATATTATAAGATTTATTTAGGGGTAACGCTCCTGACAAATTTGTGATATAATGCAGTTCTTTACCCTTGTTATATATTGTATTTTGGATTATTATTTGTTTGTACTTTGTGGTCTGTGTTCAAAAGAATGAGAGGGAGATGTGTGATTACCACCACCACATATTTTGGAGTGTTATCTCTTCTTCCTTGATAAGATTTTCAACATTTGACGCCTTTCTTGTATTTCTACGGTTTAGTAGGAGTATTAAATAGATGGATTATAGAAAAATTAGGCTAATTAAAATAAATTATGTTAATAGAGTAAGAAATAGATCATATAGTCTAACGGAAGTTTCATTTTTTTATAATTTGTTTTAAGTTATTTATATGAGGTTGTTTGATAGGATATATGAAAATGATAATATTAAATATTGTGTATTAATAATATTTGTATTAGTTATAATAAGATTAAGATTATCTTTTTATATAACATTTAATTAAATGTATTAAATTGCATTATTTTGATAAAAGATATTTGCTTACAAGTATATCTCCACAAATATAGGAAGGATATGGAGGGATAATTGTGTCTTTTATCATACTAGTAGATGCATTAAATTATTTTTATTATTAATATTATAAAAAAATTTATGTATTAATTATATTTGTTTTTATATAATTAGTGCATGTACAATAACAAGTTGAAAAATTACATTAATAATAAACAAAGGCAATGTATATGCATTACTATTTTAAGTGTATGGTATAAACGACCCCTAACACTTCCTTTTTCTTTATTATGACAATAAATAATAGGACATCATTTTTAACAAAGAAATATATTTAAAATATTTTAATAAAGTTTCTCAGGTCAATTTTAGTTATTTATTAACCTATATTTTAAATGAGTGGAACTACCTGAATTAAAAATAGATTGAGTTGATAAATAAATTAGTTAAATTTAAATTAATTGAGTGAATTATAATTTTATTTTAATTTAATTTATATAATATTATTTGACTTAATATAAGATTTAAGAAAAAATAATTTGGAACAGAGAAAGTATTGATAGTAAGGATAAGATAAACATAAAAGATAAATTATCTCTTAACCTTTTAAAATTGAAAAAATATTGCTAGATAATTAATTGGGAAAATTTCATATATGGCAAACTTATTAGATTAAATAACATTATATGGGTATAGTTTACCTAATTACATAATATGAGTATAGTTAAGTTATTAAAGGTGTCTTTAATTTTGTATATAAATTTTTTATTATTATTTATACAATTCTATTTTAAAAAGTTGTTTGTAACTGAAGCATTAAATATGGTAACAATAAATCAAGATAATGCCACAATTTTAGGGAAACGTCCCTATTTTCAAGCCATACGTTCAAATTCAAAAAAAAAAAAATCTGTTTATAATAAGTCATGTACAAATTAATTTCTGTATATACATACCTACCTATACATACAAAAAAAAATCAAAAAAAAAAGTCATTCACAGATTATTTTCTGTTTATATATATGAACTTACCTTTTTTGTATATAGTATATACCAGCACGTATTCAATGTCTTTTATTGTATATGCACATTCAATTAGATTGCAATAAATATACATATACAATCTTATTGAATAAATGTATACATGTACAAAAATGCATTTTACAAATTTGTATAACAAGAGATATATGTTATTCAGGTTTTTAATTGTATATAGTATATACTAACACTTATTCAATGTTTTTATTAATTGTATATGCATATTCAATACATTATATTCGATAATTTATATATAACTACTACAATATACAAAATTATAATCACATATGATATTTTCCCATCTATATACAATCCCTACTACCAGCTATTAAAACAGACATGTACATATCAATTTTTGTATATGTATGTAAACTTAATATATACTAACTTCAAAAATTTGTATATAACTAATAGAATATACAAATTCTAATCATATATTCAATTTTTCCATCTGTATAACTAAGTCCAATTACTATTTTGTATATATATACAAAAACCAAAAATAACATAAATATGCAATATACTATATACAATTACTCACATGGAATATACTATATACAATACTTAATTTAATGGTTTTTGTATATTGACAACTAATTAACAAAAAAATTGTATCTAAATTTGTGTTTTAAGACACTACCTCATGATTATGAAGTTCTTCAGATCCGACTTCACAATCATTTTCCTCTGATTCAAATAGTACAACTTTCCTCTTTCTTGTACCTTATACAATTTTAATGCCTCTAGCTTTGGCATTTTTAATAACTTATTGAACTGCCATAAGGTCGTTTTTTTTCTTTGATCTCAGCTCTTCCATGGTTTGTTCTTGTATAAGTTGTTTTGATTTTCCCAAATACCCTACATTAACCCCAAATTCTTGAGTTAGCCCCATTGAAAAGGATGGTAAAATGTCAACAACATTGACATGCAAAGGACTACCTCTGGTAATCCTCAAAGATGTAGACGATTCGTTCATTGTTTGACGAATTTTAGATCTATCAAGAACAAAAAAACGATTATTTCATCAAAATATATGAAGAAAAAAAAAACAGAACACATATACAATTTTTAGATAAGTTAGAAAAAAAGGTAAACAACTAAAATTAAGGATAACTTACGAAATTGACTTCAACTTAGGGAGGAGACTTCAACTTCAGGAGGGATTACTGAAATTTTGGACAAAAATTCGAAATTCAAATCTGATATTGGAGTATTAAATGTAGGAGAAGACGTTAGAATAAAGAAAGGAGAGAGAAAATTAATTGTGAATAGGAGAGAGAAAATTAGATTGTGTATAATTATATACAAAATTAGAAAATAAGATTTTTATACAATTGGTTACATAATAGGTTGTGGGCTCCCATTAATTATAGCAAAATAAAATAAACTATAATTATATAATATAAATAAATTAAACTACACCCCTAATATATAATTAATTATGAATGTTTGTCATTTCATATAATTTTCCCTTAATTTTAATATAGTAGACAACTATTATTAAACGAAGAGAATAATTAATAATTCCTAAATCATTTATACTCATGGATTCTGTGATTTTTTTATTAGCGTTTTCATAGTCATCAAATTAAGTGACAATGAAATTGTACAAAGAGTCCAAAATTTTGTCAAAAGTGTAATGGGAAAAATATGAGTATGTCATATTTTGTTTATTAGAGGGTTAATCTAAGGTAGTCGTTATTTTTCCTGTCAAAATTGCCTTTAAAAGCATTAATAACTACTTTCAGTTGTGAAAATAAAGGTGAACAGCTAGCATTAATTAGATAATGTTGAAATATCATCAACCAATTAATTCTTCCAACTACTTTACTTTTCTTTTTTTTTCATCACACGTGTCTTAAGAAATTATGACTTATATTTTATTTATGATATCTAATCATTTAAAATATTTTTTCTTTAATAAATAGTTTTTCTAAATTTTATTTATAAATGAATAAAATAATTCAAGCAGTCATAATATTAAAATATGTCTATATTTTCCTTGCTTGAGTTTTCGTGGTAATCAACTAATATTTAAAGGAAAATTTCAAACATAGCAAAGATGATTGATATTATAATGTTTTATAATTATATTTTGAATAATTGTATTTTTTTGGTTATAGTTTCATTAATTAAATTTCATTGTTATTGTTTCATTTGTTATGGAAATTCGTGATTGTATGTTTATGTCTATTTGTATCTTTCGCTTGTAAATATATATATTGGGTAAGTATGTTTAAAATTTATATCTATATATTTACAAAAATATTATTTTTTCGCTTGTCAATATAGAAACAAGATAGTTTATTATGAATTTTTCATAAATCGTATACAAATAGCTAAGGCAAACAAATACGAAGTCCTGAATTGATACAATCAGAAATCGACTTATACAAATTCTGAATTTATACTTCGTAATTGAATTAGACAAATTCAGGATTTATATAAATCAGACCAATTATACAAATCAGGCTAATAACAAAATTGTGTGAAACTATAGCTGCTAATTATAATTTCCCTAAACAGTTGATGTAACAATTAATATGGTTTACATGGTCGTTATTCTGCACAATTTTTCTTAATATTTATTACTCACTTTATCCAATTCATGTGACACATTTCATATTTGGAGATTCAAACAGATCTATCTTTAATCGTAAATATTTTATATATCTTTTACATATTTTGAATTGTCAATTATTTTGACTTATAATACTTTTTATGTAGTTTACAAATATATAAATTTTATTTTAAAAAATTAAAAATTTCATCATACACAAATTTTCGGTCAAACTTAAATTGTTTGACTCTCGAGAAAATAAAATGTGTCACATAAGTTGAGACAAAGAATATACTAATTTCAAAAATTTATATTCCTCCGTTCCTTTTTATATGTATATCTTTCTATAAATAGGTAGTCCATAATACTTCCTGTGACCCTAATCACTTGTCCACATTTTCTTTTTAGTTAATCCTAGTTACTTGTCCATTTTGACAAATTAAGAAAGACCTATCATTTTTTGCATATTATACCCTCAATTAATTACTTTGAATATATTTTCTTAAAAATATTAAGTTTTTAATCATCTACATCATAATTAATAGGGATAAAATGATAAATTCACTATGTCAATTATTGATTTCTTTATAGGTGTGTCAATTAAGAACAAAGGAAGTACTTGTCATAGCATAAAATCAATACATAAATTATCATATTTTTTTTTTACCCTTGTGAGTTATTAGTCTTGTATATATACATTTGACCAACTTAGAAAAGCTAAGCAGTGGCGTCTCTACACCTTTGGGGGAAGCAACCGCCTTAGGCCTCAAAATTTGAAGGGACTCAATTTTTTTAAAAAATAATAGGTTATAATTTTTTTTAAAAAAAACTTCGAGTATTATTTGTAAAAAATATAAACTTTTCATAAAAAAGCAAAGAAGTGATAGAAGTTTGATAAATTATGAGTACTATATCTCAAAAAAGATAAAACAATTGACTATAATAAACTTCATAAAAAAATATTCTAATTTAAGACCTCCATTCGAATTTGACTTTAGGCACCGATTTAATAGAGCTGCCCCGAAGCTATGGTTAAATTAATTAATCAAAATAAATTACTTCATATTCATCGATTGAAAACTTCAGTTCCAAGAAAATTAAATAAGGGTAAAATAGCAAACTTACTTAGTTTCTTAATGCACGTGAAATCTAAAATTGTGACAAATAAATAAGAACGGAGGGAGTATTACGTAGATTAAATTATAGAATGCACTTGCTTATATTTTACTCCTTTTGTTCACTTTTTCTTGTTACACTTTGGCACACCTTTTAAGTAAATAATTAATTATATACTCTCTCTGTCAATTTTTATTTGTTATGTTGCGTTTTGCGAAAGTAAATTTGACAAAATTTTAAAGTTAAATTAAATTACGTTAATTTTTTTTAAATAGATATTCAAAAACTACACGAAAAGTACTATATAAATTGTAATTTTTTGGATATCAATATCAATATGAATCGGCATCAAGATTAGGAACGTGATTATAGATTTGAGTGAGTTTTTGGGTCTAAACTAGACATATAGTGATAAGAGTCGTGTTAGTTTCAAAAATCTTATTGTGGTTATTTATTTGTATAGATTGCATTTATTTGGAAGCCTAATGAAAGGAAAGACTCAAGTATCGAAGTGGTTGTTCGGCTACTTAAGGCAAGTGGATTTTAAACTCTTGTTAAGTGTATGGAATGCGTGTATTTCCTTGTGGTTTATGTTGGGAATAATGAGACTTGGTGATGGGTTGACTTTTCCACATTGATTAATTGTAATGATAAAAAAGAGGCAACAAAAGACAATGTGATTAATTGTTTATGGGTAATGTGTTGATGAAGGTTTGAAAGCTTGTTGAATTATTGTTGATGTGATATCATGTTTGTGTTTTTGTGAATTGTGTGATATCATGAAAATGGTCATCTCCTCATTATTTGTGTGAACAGGTCATTTGCATTATTCTGAGACATAGTTGTGACAAGTGGTATGTGTGTTGAGAAAGAATGAGAACTTAAAGAGGATTTATCATTTCGAGGGACGTATCTCGCACCGCAATGGATACTATATTTCGAGGGACGTATCGAGCACCGCGATGATTACTATTATCGAAAGTCGTGTCGTGCGCCATGACATGCATGACCAGATATGTCCCCTATGGGTATCGGACTGAGAGACAGCGGGTGTGTATCACTAGGTCAGACATGCATCAGTATACTTGACATTGCATTCCATTGCACTGCATATACTTATCATTAATGAGCTTGATATTATGTTTTGCTGATCTTGAGAATGCCTTCTGTGGAATTGGTGATTGATGAATACTGAGCTTGTTATTGTGGATATGTAAGGATATGTAATTTGTTAAAGTGTTGTTGTTGAGGACATATAATTTGGTAAAGTGTTGTTGTTGAGCATATATAATTTGTTGAAGTGTTGTTGTTGAGGACATGTAATTTGCTAAAGTGTTATTGTTGAAGTCATGCAATTTGTCAAAGTGTTGTTGTTGAGGATATATAATTTGTCTAATTGTTGTTGTTGAACTATGTGCGCTGTAAACTGTGAAATGTTAGGTTGGAATGCAGGTTATATTTATGGAGGTACGGTTGGGGTGTAAGGAGTACCCATATTTCATTCCCTTAACTTGTGTTTAGAGGTTTACTTGTTGAATACCGTGTGGTTTGGTACTCACCCCTTGCTTCTACAATTTTTTTTGTAAGTTACTAATCCGAACCTTTGTGACATATTCTCTTCTTTTCCGAGGCTTCTTAGAGAATTGTGAGGTAGTTGTTTGTCATCTCAGCAGGCCTACTTACTCTTGCTTATGATTTTGTTCTACTCTTGAAACAATATCATATGAGATTTATATTTTCTTTTGAATCAGTTGTGATACTTTAGAGGCTTGTACACATGACAATCATGTTTTAGGGGTATAATTTAAGTTGATAGTAAAGTTGTAGTAGATGAATTTTAGGCTAACTTGTCTTGGTGGGATAAGACGAGCGCCATCACATCCATTTTTGGATCGTGACAAATATATCTTAAGAAAGATTAAATAATTGACTATGATAAACTTCATAAAAAAAATATTCTAATTTAAGACCTCCTTTCGAATTTGGCTTTAGACCATCAATTTATTAGAGCTGCCCCGAAGCTAAGTAAATTATTCATGTTCATTGGTTAAATTAATTAATCAAAATAATTTACTTCATATTCATCGATTGAAAACTTCAGTTCCAAAAAAATTAAATAAGGGTAAAATAGTAAACTTACTTAGTTTCTTAATGCACATGAAATCTAAAATTGCGACAAATAAATAAGAACGGAGGGAGTATTACATAGATTAAATTATAGAATGCATTTGCTTATATTTTACTTCTTTTGTTCACTTTTACTTTTTTTTTCTTTTTTTTGTCGTGATTTTCGGATATCGCTTTGCGAACCCAACTAGTTGTACCCATTGGATCCCACTGTTTCAAGCGGGGTGCACCACAGTTAGTTTCACGGGGCCCTGAAAACGTGACCGATTTGTAATGCCTCCAGTGGCCCTGCTGGAGCTCGAACTAGCGACCTAAAGGACTGCTCAGGCCTTTACTAGCCGAGCTACCCCATAGAGTTTTTTGTTCACTTTTGCTTGTTACACTTTCACACACCTTTTAAGAAAATAATTAATGATATTCCTCCTCTGTCTATTTTTATTTGTCATTTTGCGTTTTGCAAAAGTCAATTTGATTAATTTTTAAAGTTAAATTAAATTAGCATTAATTTAATTTTTTTTAAAAATAATATTCCAAAACTACACGAAAAATACTATATAAATTATAATTTTTTGCATATCAATATGATGAAAATATATATCGTATAATGTCGGTCAAAGTTCTTATAGTTTGACTCTAAAAAGAAAATCATGACAATTAATTGTGGACGGAGGGAGTATAATATTTTATTAAAATATCTCCTATTAAATTATCTATTGAAAAATAAGTATTTAATGCTAAAAATAAAATATGAAAAAAATTATTATTTTTTCTTGATATGTGAAAAATGATAAGTAAAACGAAAAATTTATTTTAGAAATAAGTGACAAATAAAGGTGAATGGAGAAACATTTTTAAAAATAATAATTATTTTAAATTTATTTTAGGAATAAGTGACAAATAAAAGCGAATGGAGAAATTTTTTAAAAATAATAATTATTTCTTTTAAATTATTTATTTTTAGTATGAAGTTCTGGAGTGAGTACGAGATTAAAAAAAAGTCAAATTGTTTTTGTTACTTTCGGGGTAAAAGAATTCATAATACATAAACATGACTCTTAACTTGGCTTTATTGGACAACTGTGCCCTACAATTTTGAGTGTGCACAAGTAGACACTTAAACTTGTATAAAATCGAATAAATAAACACACATGTTCTGCGATATATTACAGATATGACGCCATGTAGGACATAATATTGGCATATAGGGTGTCATATAGGACGAGTGTGTCTATTTGTTCAATTTTATACAAGTTTAAGTGTCTAGTCGTGCACACACAAAACTAAAGGTCATAATTGTCAACTAACGCTAAATTAAGGATTATGTTTATGTATTATACCAAAAAAATATCTACGCAATACGTGACTTATAAGATCTGTACAACGAATAATTTATATCAAATCGCATCAACCCAATAAAAATAAATTTAAAATAGCTTAGAATAGACTCGACTAAATTAATATGAATATTCATTTAGCTTTAGTCCAACAGCTTGTGAGTAATTCACGTGCAATTTTGCAAGTAGCTTCTTGAGAAAAACCTACAAGTAGCTACGTAGTTAGCAGCTTTCCAAATACTTTTTTTTTTGTTAATTTTATAAATAGTTTTTTTGTAAGAAAAGAAGTTTGAAGAGAACTAAGATATCTCTCCTTCCTAAACTAATTTTCTACTAATTTGTTGGATATAAAAAGTATTATTTTTGAAAAATACTCTCTTAGGAAATAATGATTTTTTATTTAATTTTTTTGTTCGATAAATAAATAAAAATTTTGTCACATAGAATTATACATGTTTAATCTTATATAAGTTACTATGAGAAGTGGGGTACGATAGAATAGGAAATAGTAATATGGAATTGTGAAGATCGGACTACGAAGATGAGATTTTTTTTAAAGCTTTTCGAACATGCAAAGATTGCAAATATTATATGTTCTTCCATATTAAACACACCATATATCGCTTGTTATCTTATATTTTTATGAGTATTTTATAACAATTATATTCACTTATATAAGAAGCATCAATTTAGTTCTTTTGTTTCATGATTTTTGTTTTTGTCTGTTTATATCATGAGTTAATTTAGCCTACTTTTCGCGTTGTGTTTAAAGTTAAAACTATCAGAGATCGTGAGTTTGAATTTCGTCGTTATTCTTTTGTCTTTTTAAAATATTTTAATTTATTAATTTTGAATTCCTTTTTAGTATATTATATCTAAAAATTACATATATTATTATAAATCACAAGAATTAATAATTAAAATATTTAAAAAATATATTTAAAATTTAGTTGATTTTTTTAAAACTTCATACGTGTATATATATATGTATCAAATAAATTGAAATTAAAAAATAATATATATTATTTAAAAATTATATAAATTACAATAATTAATAATTATAAAAAAATTTAAAAACACATTAAATTTATGTAACTCTCTTATTTTTCATTCACACTATATAAATTAAAAATAAATAAAATAATATATATTAAGCTCGCACTTGATATTGACTCAAACTAACTTATGGACAGAGCGAGAAAGAATGAGAGAGACATAATGGACCCGCAAGCACCTTACAATGTAACACCTCGCAAGTTGGTCCTGACTTGTGGTCCGTTCGTGTATTATTCTGAGAATGAATTACTTGTCACTATGCTATGAGCTGCTTTCGTCTTTCTTACCCAAAACATTAATTACACCTATCTAAATATCTCAAATTTCGACTACTTAAATTTTCTCCGTTTATTTTTATTTGTTATATTATATTTTTTAAAAGTTTATTGAATTAATTTTATATATTTGATATTTCAAATAATATTTAGATATTTTTTAAAAATTATATAAAAAATATTATAGATAAATTAATTTTCTTTTACATATTAATATGATGAGAAATACGTCGTATTTATAATTTAACTTTAAAAAAGAAACTATAACAATTAAAACTGAACGGAAATAGTATTAAATAAAAGAAAATTTTGGTAGAGAACTACTAGTTCTGAACTAGGACTTGCGCAATGACAATGTGATCCGAATTAGTTATAACATTAATTGGCTTCGAATATATAAAAATTGAAAATTGATAAATTAAATTGATAATATATAAAGGGTAATGCTAAATGGTCAGAAAATTTGGCCAAAATTTTAAAAAATATATAATATCTTTTTTATTTTAAAATATATTGATCTTTTTTTTATTTTTTTAATTAAAATGTCTTAAAAGTTAAAAGGGTAAAAATGTTCAAAAAGATAAAATAACATGCGTAAAATACCATGCTAGCTAAATTCTGACCAAATTTTCTTTCATATATAAAATTAAATCGATCGATCAACAACCTTTTAACTCCTACTACATTCAAATAGCCAAAACTGAATATTTCTTTTACTGATGAATTAGTATGACTCCTCTTACAGCTAAATTATTAATTATGTTTAGAAGAAATGATAGCAGTAATACATGCAACATTTGATAGTAGTCCTCCTTTCTTCATTCTACTTGAACTCAATTTTCTTGCTTTTTTCTATCACATGCTTTGACTATTTTCGACTACATTTTTATTGACAAATTATGATATTTTCATCAACGAAGATTTGTGGAATATTTAAATAGATGCATTATGATTTAAAAAAGGTACGGATACAAAATTACATACAAATGTTAAAAATGGATATTGATTGAAAATAATTATGTGTTAAAATAAGCATATGTCATAATATAAAAATTAATATCAGGACCCAAGAGTTAAAAATGAGGCTCACGCGTTGAAAATTAGTACGGTTAAAAATGAGTTAGAACATAATTATGAATTTAAAATGGTTGAAGCTACTTAAAATATTATAGCAACGACAAATGGGCCGTTTCTAGTACTTCCATAACTAAAGGTTATTTGTGACGACAACTAAAAGTCGTCACAATAAACAACATTTGTGGCGACATTCATTGCCACAATAAGTAAGATTTTACGCCACTAAAAATATTTATACATCATATATTTTGAATTAGTCGCTACTGAAAGCAAGTATCTAATGGCGACTATGTCGCCACTAAAAGCCAAATCAAATGAGCGACACCTTCCATGTCACGACTAAAAAAGGACTTTTAGTAGCAAAAGTTGTTGCCACAAAAGCTAATAATACATTTGTGACAAGTTTTATCTCGTTACTATATAAATACTTTTACAACGACAATAATTACAACTAAATTAATATACCATTTCTGGCAAATTTTACCTCGTTACTAAGGAACAACTTTAAGCAAGAAGCCAAGAACAATAGTCACTACAAAAACTATTAAATTTGTCACCTCTAAATCGTATTTAATCAACCACCATACCACGACCCAAAAGGATAGTAAATTTTCAACAAAAATAAAATTCTCCAAAATTACTAAATAGTTATTCACAACATTCAATAATATTTTACATCGTTGCAAAAGTGTTGTCAAACCAAATATCGTAATTACTCAAACTATTCTAAAAATTGAAACACATACTAGCTAGTACATAAGTGATTTGCATGCCTATATACCATAAAATCAAAAAAACTTTCACTGAAAAACAAAGAATTATTTTGAAATTTTCATAATCTAATGCAAATTGTTGTGCTGAATTCGAGATAATACGAGAAAATATAAACGCGAAAAACAAGACAACAGATTTATTTACGTGGTTCACCAATAAGTTGGCTACGTCCACGGGAAGAGGGGGGACAGTTTTATTATGGAGAGGCAAAAAACAGAATACAGAATAGGGTTTGCCATAGCGTCTATATATAGTGCTAAGCTACGCCCTAACAGGCTTGGGCCCAACATACAGAATTGACAGATAATTAAGGGCCCAATACAACAACATTGTATACCGTCGGGCCGGGGCGTCTCCGACCCCCGGACCCCAGGCCAGGGGAAGCGTCGCCCCCCTGGACCCCCGACTCGCTGACCGGGCAGCGAGACCCCCGTCCTTTCTGTTGTAACGGGTCCGATTCAAGGCATTCAACACAAATAATGTAATAAAAATTTTGAACTTCTCTATAGTAGGGGTTCAATACAAACAACCAAAGCTTCAAGTTAGCAAAATGAATAAGGAGGTTGTCATTGCTCTTTATTCCACAGACAATTCTCTTAAAACAATACAACCTTGAAATCAGAATTAGGATGCAAGCATGCAAGCAACACCTTTATCAAGTAATTTTATGATAGAATGAAAAAGAAAAATCTTGACTACATTTCAACAGAGTTGACATTACACAGTTAGCATGAAAATTTTTTAAGTTATTGTTCTAATTATAATTATTGTGTATATTTTCAAATGCACGATAAGTAGTATCTCTGGATACTTTCTTCAACTACTAGATAAAAAGAAGAAAAGACATACAACAACATATAAAATATAGCAAAATAACAACGTAATACAAATAAATAGCAGTAGAATACAATCACTCAGAATTCAAATCAAATATTGTACTAGAATATAATCTTCAAAAGGAACCACAAATTTATCATAAAATACACACTTCTACACACCAAAATTGTAATTGAGCCATATTTTGAAAGTTGAACAATTATATAAATTTATATTTATCTCAGGAAATTTTGTCCAACTCTTTGTGTGTGCCATTCAGAAACCCAAATTTAGAAGAACAAAGTCAACTACATATATGGATCAAGTCCTAGAATAATTGTCAAAAAGTAAGAAAGAAGAATAGTCAAGGAAAGGAGAAACTTGTTTAGAAAGAAAAAGAACAAGTACATATTGCATTCTAGTCATGAAAGCGACCATTTGTTCTTTCATCATCTCTTCTTGTAACACTTCGGAAATTTAAGACATGTTCTAGAGCCTAACTAAGTGTAATACGGTTTAGACAGTGTTTGAAAGTCTAATTTAATGAATACAAGTCATTTAGGAAGTCTAGAAACCAAAACGTCCATGACGTCCGGAAATTAGTTCAAGGAAGTACTAGTGTGCCTTAGCCTATTTGACTAGCTTTTAGAAGTAGAAAAATGATGAAAATTGGTGAAAGGGTGTCTAACATGTGTTTAAGTTGATTCATGATCGAAACGTCTGGGGACGACTCCTCAAGGACCAACCAAGGGCCCTTGAGGAGGACCCTTGCATTTAGGGGTCAAGAAACTACCCAAGGCAGTGGGCACCCACGAAAGGGAATCGACTAGGCGTGTTTTGATAGACGGGGTGTCGATGCCATCCGTTGACCAACACGACAATCATGGTATATGCTAAGTTATGTGGTAATTCAAGTCAAATTAAATGAGTCACTACAATCATGTCATGTGTGTATGTGAGATATTTTGACCAATCACATAAGAGCTTTAAGCGTGGAATACAATTCGACCGACCAATCAAATCACATAGGTAGACCACTCCCTACAACTATAATTAGGGGTCTCCATTATTCTTAAAGGGAGATTTTTTTGAGAACATGCTCTCGTGGATCAAACACAAATACTTCTCAATAAGCTACAAGTTCAAGTATTCAAGCACTTGAGTTCAAAATACAACTCAAGATCAAGTCCACCAGATTTAATAACATGCTCAAAGGCCCTTGAAATCAAACTACAAGTCAAAATCAAATTCACAATTCAAGATTATGACCAAGAACAAGCTCAAAAACCCTTGAATTTAAGTACAAGTCGATATCAACTCCACAACTTATGATCAAGACCAAATTCAAGAACAAACTAAAAAGTCCTTGAATTTAAGTACAAGTCGATATCAAATCCACAACTCAATCAAGACCACTAGATTAAGAACAAGCTCAAAAATCATTGAATTCAAGTACAAGTCGAGATCAAATCTATCAAATTCACAAGTCAAAAGATCAAATCAGTCAAAATAAAGATCGAGCTTAAAGACACTTAAGTTTATATTCGAAAAAGAAGAATCCGATGATTTATAAATATTGTAACACTTAATACATTTTGAAATCAAATACTCTGTCCGTTTAAAAAATAATGATCTCATTTCTTTTTTAGTGTGTTTCAAAAAGAATGATCCTGTTTTTTTTTTTTTTGACAAAACTTTAACTTTAACTGTCCACATGACATGTTTAAAGATACAAGATTAAAGGACATTATTACATTTGACATAAATTTAATTTAGAACCACAAGATCAAAAAGTCTTATTTCTTTTCTTAAACTTCATTTAAGTCAAACTAAATCATTCTTTTTTAAACAGAGGGAGTACTACATTTTGTTACTCCATTTTTTCTGTCTTGATATTTGTATTACTCGGCTCGAAAACTTGTTATTTACAATACCCACACCTCCATTACCTCCTCATTATCTTCCACATTCCTTAATCTTTCCTACATTTTAAGGATTATTAGTATGTTTATAATTATCTTTTTTGTATGCCTACATGTAACACTATAAATTGAGGTTTTAAAGATTTGGGAGACACTTGTGAAAAAATAAGAACTTTCATCTCTCATCTCTACAATTCTTATTTCAATATTACTATTACTAGTTTGCTTTTATTTCATAATACATTATCAAGGAGAATCGCTAAATTGATTATCTTCATTAGTTTATTCCACTTAACTATAATCATTTTAATGGATGGTAGTGCATTAAGAATGGCCTCATGACTGATTCTTTGGCAGGGGTACCTTATTTTTCTCCCATATCAAGACATTATCGAAAGGAAGGTTATATTTTAGTAGTCAAGAAACAAGACATTTTAAAATGAATATACTTAATGCCAAAGTCTTTTGAAAATATGGGAGTTCTTGGATGGTCCAAATTACAGCCAACAAATACCTAGAGGGGTTGGGATTGAAGTATGTGAAAAAGCCAACTTTATTAATTTGTAAGTTGAATTGTATAGTTTATACTAAACAGGAAGATTTCATATTCCTTGTCTTAGCATCTCTCTAAACTACATCAAAAATAATCATTAACGGCAATTAATTAATAATAAAAGTTAATTTAATTACTACTGAAATGTATTTTTAACATCATTTAACACACTTTGTAAATGTCTCTAAAGTCTAGAAATCCAATATCAATAAATATTTTATCACTCTTTGTTAATCTATAGTTATTATCGCTAAAAAATCAATCTCGATAATGTATTTTTGCCGTACTTTATTAATCAAAGGAATACGAGCAAGGAATCTGGCAATAGTAGGTCAGGCAGGGTTCCCTTCTCCCTAATAATCCCTCGGGCGAAGGTATTTAACCGTTTGTAGCATGAACGTCAACAAATAATATTATGCTATGCATTATATAAAATACATAGGTTTACCCTTAGGATATAAAAAAACATACATAAATATCCAAATAATAACATTGAAAACTCGCATAATTATCGAAATAATATTATCGAAAACTCACATAAATACAAGTAATTAAGCTCTAATATAGTGGGATTGTATTGTTTATCTTTTTTTTTTAAGCACACGGATCAAGAGATCATTACACAAATATTAATCTAATTCCTGCCTTATTCATAATAAGTAGATTGTTGCATAATTTAGTATAGGTATTATATAATACCACCAATTAAATGTGGCATACGTTATACGATAATTGAACCTTGTATGAGATAAATCAAGCATTATAAGATATATTATCTTATGCGCTATTTAATATTAGTATTAATTATTTCAAATTATCAACCAAACAAAATATGTGTCAAAATTAAGGTGATGTGGCACCTCTTTATGACCTTCATTTGAATTTAACTTTTTTCATCTTTTTTTTTTGATTTTTTTTTATAGATAAATTAATTATTATATTATTAAAAGGTCACTTAAATTTATTATAAATAAATATTTTATTAATGGAGGATCATTTATGATAAAAACTCTTCATATTTTTTATTTACTTATCTCACTTATAATAAAAGGAGAAATATAATTTATTCATTTTTGACTTTTTTAATTTTAAATTAATTATTTTACTGTAAAAATATATTACTTTATTTATAAAAATAAATATTTTATTAATGTAGGACCATTTATAAAAAAAAAAACTCTTTATATTTTTTTTTCTATTTGTTTATCTCACTTCTAATCATAAAATCATAATCATAATAAATTTTCTTTTATATTTTAAGTGTTTTTATTTTTATTTTTTAATTTATTCACTAGGAGTTACTACCCATGACTTGCCTCTCTTTAATTTTTACTTTAAATAATATTCATAACTCTCATAATTTTTATGTCCCATGACCTCCAAATTAACTTTGTAAGTTTATGATGTCTTATGGTATTTTGTAATTTTGCCTATAAATTCGTATTAGTTTCATGAAGATTCACATTCACAATCATCATATCTCTTCTCATCATATAGGTTTGGTTTGTAACAAAAAAGGAAGCACATGAAGGTAAGAAATATTTCATTGTATATTTTTATTTTTTATTCCTCTATTTTTGTCTATATAAATTTGTATTTGGTTTGTGAATTAACTAACATGTAACAAAAAAAAGTATATGAAGGTAAGATATATTTCATTCTAAAGTCTTTCTTTTTATTTTTATGTACTTAGACATGCTTTCTTAATATATTATTTTTTATGTTTATATTATAATTTATCAAGTAAGTATGGTTGGAAAAACATCTATAATTCTTACCAATGTGTTGCCCCTATGCAATTGTTCTTTCTAATAGTTAATTTTTCAGATATAATATAATTTGATTATAATAATTGTTAGATTTCAAGAAATAATTATTATTTAGTATGGTTAGTACTATTAAATGATAATAGACGAATATATTAATATAGTTTATAGTTCGTTCTTTCTTTTGACATAATTATTTTTAATTGGTGTATGATTTTTTTTAATTCAGTTAGTTGCATATAATGAAGAGTTTGACATATGTATCAAAACATGATGGTGGATCTCTTTGCAAAGGAAGATGGTAGGAGGAAAAAAAATGAAGCATAATCTAGATTATTTTTTCACTTTGAATTGTATTAGCAACTTAGTTATTTTTGCTAGAGTTTTTTAAATTTTTATTTATATAAATAATTTAGCTAAATGTATTATATTGTCAATGCTAATCATTTGATCCTTTACTTTCTCTTTGTTATGAAAATTATATTAATATAATTATTTCATTTTAACAACAACAAAATTTATGATGATTAGTTTCATTTGTATTATAATTTTTAAAAAGTAATTAAAAATAAAATATTATTTTGATAATGTCATTTTTTGCGTATGTAACAATATGTCACCATTCTTTTTGCTTTGAGAGTATTTATAATTTTTAGTTAATCACCAATTATTATGTTTTCTCTGTTTTTTTTTTTTTGTATTTTCACCCCTTATTTTTATTTATTTATTTTATATCTAATATCAATACATAATTAGTATACATTTCAAGTCTAATAAATTTATACATTTGAATTATTTATAACTCATGTCTCTTCATCTTACTTGTAACGTTTGATATTAAATATCATTCATAACTTTTATATGTTTCATTTTTTGTAAGTCCTATAAATATTTAATTAATGTTTCAAAAATGATAATAAGCAAATGTAATAATAAAAGTTTACAAAAATCAATTTTGTTTTGGCGAAATCAGAGTTTGAATAGAAAATTAGTACTCCTACAAAAGTTAGAGAAAATTAAGACATATAAAATATTTGCAACCTAATACAGTGTATTGTTATTTCAACATATTATCTCTTATTCCATTTACTTCACCATCGTGAATATTTTGTTCTAAAATATACATATACAAAATAAATAAATATATTTTATATGTTTAAGATAAATCTATGATATAGCAGACGATGAGAAATATTAATATGATCTATATATTCGATACTAACCTAAATATTACATATTTTATATTATTATCTTATAAATATTTTATATAGTCGCGCGAATAGTTTCACTAGTTATTTAATATAGGTTAACCTAAATTAAATAGCTACCAGATACTCTCTCCATTCATTTTTATTTGTTTTATTTGACTTGACACACTCATCAAAGAAAACAATTATTGATATAGGTATTTTAAGCAAAAAAAAAGTGTTTTTTCTTGATTTAACAAAAGTGACAAAATAAAATAAATTTTTTTATTAAAAATAGGGAAAATTGTATATAATGGTAAACTAATAAATCAAATTAAATGCTATAATCACATTTTAATTTAATTGTACCCTATAGCAAACTGTTTGTCAGTCACCTCTCTCCCTTAAACTCTCGCTTGCCACTCTCCCTCTATCGTTCGCTTTCTCTCACTTTTGTACAAACACAAGTGTATAAAATATGTTTCTGTTTGTATAAAGCGAGAAAAAATTGTATATATACATATATTTTCGTTCCTTTCTCTCCCCTCTCCCAGATCTCGCTCGCCACCCTCATTCTATCCCTTATCCAAACAAAAACGAAATGTATAAATTGTGTTTCTGTTTGTATAAAGTGAGAGAAAATTGTATATACACTTGCAAATACACATATCTTCGTCCTATACACTTATAATTATACAAAACACACATATTCCCCTGCCCAATTTTCTTGTCTTTCTCTCTTTCTCGTTTTATACATACACACATTGTACAATTGATTTATATACAACTCTTTCTTTTGTATATGTATAGCGAATTATGAAATTGGTTTCTTTGTATATGTATAGCGAATTATACGTATTCATGTTTGCTATGGAGCGCAATTATGCAAACTTTGATATAAAATACAAATATGAATTTTGTGTATGCTATATGTGAAAGTTGTTCTTGAAAATAAGCAACAAGTAAAAGTGAATTATTGTGAAACTTCGCGATCAATAGTAATATCATGAGAAATATGACGAAGCAGCACCTGAATAGTGACCTCCGG
Organism: Solanum lycopersicum; assembly: GCF_036512215.1. Classification (NCBI taxonomy): domain Eukaryota; kingdom Viridiplantae; phylum Streptophyta; class Magnoliopsida; order Solanales; family Solanaceae; genus Solanum; species Solanum lycopersicum. The sequence goes on along the minus strand of NC_090801.1, from coordinate 52,012,001 downwards.
TGCACTCAACTGGGGGAGATGACCTTCGGTTGAGATGACTTTGACAATTGACCTCCCGCTCAGATTTCGGTGAATATATTCCGAAACTGCCACTGGCACGGCCAAATCCTTGGAACTCTGAATAATGTGACAAGGAACCGTAACACGACAGAGAAAATACCTTAAATCGAACGTGAAAATTGTTCGAAAAACACTTAATGAGATGTCTTGTCTCACATTGAATAACGTTCTGCTGAATTCTTGAAATGCCACTGAATCCATGTCGCCGCTGATTACTAGCGGCGCGAAACCGTCGATCCATGACTTGTAGTTCGACTCCATCGCTTGACATAGTTAATCGATGTCTTCCTTTTCGAATCCTCCATAGTATTCATCTGAATTTATGAACCTATATAAAGAGGAAACATTTGTATCGTTGAGAATATAATTAACTACTAAAATTATGTTACGAAAAGTGTATTCCTTTTAACAACTTAAGCTCACACACTTCAGCATAGTATCAGAGCAGATAAATATGTTAAGATAGAATCTCACCGACATTCATAATAAAAAGAATATATCTACGTGCTTGCCCATGAAAAAGAATTATACCCACACATGAGTGAATGTGTTGAGAATATGATTAACTATAAAAAATATGTTTTCTCTAACAGCTTAATTCTTTAGATAAGGTAATCACTTATAATTGTATTCCCTTGAGGTTTTGAACGTTTTGGTAAAGATGCACAAATAACCTTGATTAGTTACAAGAGTAATAGTCTGAACTTTTATGTTATTTTTCTCTTAATCATTTCACTTCATTAAAAGGGCATTAGTAGAAAGTGACAATTTATTTAGGCCCTAAAATAGTTTCTCGACAGTTCATACTAGAGCGAGTAGTAGAGTACACTAAATATATTACTATTCTTACAAATCTTTTAAAAGTATGTAAAATATTTTGAAAAGGTATAATATATAAACATGACTCATAACTTGGCGTTAACGGGTAACTATGACATTTATTTATGGGTGTGCACAAGTAGACACTTAAAATTGTATAAAATTAAACAAATAGACACTACAACAAAAATGACCATTAGCGGCATTTAATTTTTAATTGTCGCTAAATATATATTTTTAGCGGCAATTGTCACTCTTTGTATATGTTCCTAAAGCCTTTAGCGACATTGGTTCTAATGATGCTTAACTAATGCCGGTAAAGACTTAACATTCTTTAATAGTGTCAATATTTAATGTCGCTAAAAGTTGTTTTTGTTGTAGTGAGACACATTTGTTCTACATGACACCCTACATGAAAAAATTGTATCCTACATGGCATCCTACATGTATTATGTCATGTAGAATACATGTGTCTACTTGTTTGATTTTATACAAGTTTAAGATTCTACTTGTGCGCACTCAAAGTTGAAAGAAATAGTAAAAATATTACAAAGTATGAATCAAATGTACTTAGTATTAATTTGAATCAAGTAAATGCATGAAATTCTTTCATACCACAAACAATTATAAATAAATAAATAAACAAATAATTGCACTATATTATATATCATATATAAGTTGAATATAACCTATTTAAATTTGAATGGCAATCACATTGATGATCTCACCTTGGTGAAGCAGAAAGTAAGATGAGTTTGGAAAAGAGATGAGGACGAAATATAGAAGCAACAACACCAGTCATGGATGACAAAGAATGTCCCAAATATATGCAAGAATCAATTTGAAGATCCTCTAAAATGGCAAATAAATCATAGGCATATCGTTCAAAATCAAAAGAATCTGGATTAGTCGAACCTGAGCCCATGTTGTCATAAAGAACAACACGATAATCATCGATTAAGTAAGGAATAAGATGTTTCCAAACTGATTGATCAGTGCCGAAACCATGACCAAGTACCAACGGTAGTCTTGCCTGACCCAATAACTTTAACATTGTGAGCCTCTTTAATTACTCCCATCGTACTCTTCACACAACAGATCCACTCTGAAATTTACTTATATATTTATATTAATATATATGTTTGGTCGTAGAATAAAGTTGTGTGGTGTGGAAACTAAACTCCAAAAGGTAATGCATGCATATGCCATAATTATTAAATAAAGACATAACAAAAAAGAAGCATATGCCATAATTTTTGATCATTTTCATATTGGCAAGCCACATAACTTGACTTTGGATAGATCTAGTGGATCGATACTGGGGTCACTCGAATCAATTATTTTTCAATTTTATTTGACTTGGAGCATGAAAGATCTTCGATAAAAATATTTTTTTTTGTCAATATATTCTCTCTTAATACTCAAGTACTTTAACATAAAGTTGTAAAGTGTAGATTTTTATGTGAAATTTTAAGAAAATCACAAATAAATGTTAGATTGAGAATCTCTAATTATAATATAATAAATTTAATACTCATCTCTCAAATAGTTATGCAATACTTTTTGCTTTTTGAGATTATTGATATTTTAGAATATATATTTTAATTTTGACATATTGATATAAGAGCAACAGTAATTTATGATATTTTTCTTATAATTTGTTAATAATTGATTTTAGTTTTAAAATACTGAGATAATCTAATTCAATTTAATTTTAAAAAATTAGTTATATAACTCTTGGAAAACCAAAAATACAGCATTAATTGAGTTGAAAAGAATTAAAAGTTCTAAGGATCAAACCCTTTCGATTAACCAAATTAATATTATAAAAATATACTCACTCTTTTTAAAAGAGTGATCTGATTTGATTTGACACAAAATTTAATAATATAAAAAATATTTTTGAATCTTTTGATCCTAAATTAACGTTATGTCAATTGTACAAAATTATCATTTAATCTTGTGATCTTAAATATACCATGTGAAAAAACTAAAATAAAAGATATTACCAAAAAAAAAATCATTCTTTTTAAAAAATTAAAGAAAAAACAGGTCATTCTTTTTTAAGCCGAGAATATGACCAAGACATGATCAACAAAGTAGATGAGGATATCATTATTGTGTTGGCCTCTTTTTCCAATTTATATAATTGTTGGGTCTATGAGAAAAGTCTACTTGCATTTAATAAGCATGCTAAAAAGTTTTGTTGCACGCGGAAACCTTCACCTTTTCAAATCCATTTAAAAAAAGTAATGTATATTTATAGGGATCTATTAAGGCCTGTGGGGGTGCCACGCCACTCACAGGCTTCGACAGAAATTCTATTTATGTATAAGTATTTATATATATAATATATGTATAAATAATAAACGTGTCACCCATAGAACAAAAATAATCTTTGGTGCAATGGTAGACCATCTACTTGATAGGTCTTAGTTCGTGGGATCGATCCAGCTAGCAACATTTTTTTTAAACCACAAGGCACATTTTCTTTTGTTTTTTGATTTTTTTTTACTTATTAACTTATCATTAAGTATTAACCAATAATTATTTTTAACTAATTTAATTTAATTCTTTGACTTTTTTTATAAGATTAAATATATGATAAAAAAATCTCTTCACCGTTGAAATCCTGACTCTTCCTTTAAACTTTTGAACAACAAAAAATTGTCATCAATTAAAGCTTCAGCCTTTCGTTCATCGCCCAATCATGCTCTCTCGTTCAGCCACAAGACGAATAATTCTATCTGAATCTAAAATTGATTTAATCAATGAGTCTACTGAGTATTAGAGACGAATCCAAAATTTGAAGATTTTGATGCACCAATACTATCTTAATTTAGGTAGTTAACAAAATTTTTACTATAATTAACGAATAATGTAGTATTAGATTAGTAACTAATGGCTAAAATATGATTTATAAGCTAAATTTAAAATAAAAATAATGAAATTAGACTAAATCGTATTTCCTCGAGTGGTTCCTCAAGTTTATACCAACTAAACAAGGATACCCCTTCGCTTCTTATGGGTGCACTGTTGATTATATCATATTTTATGTGAGTTTTTCATTATAGATATACATATATACACGTAATTACGTTTTTAGGTTAATAGATGCACGTGCACCCCTATCAAATCGTGTGGGTTCGTCTCTGCTTAGCACTATGTAGATCCGCCTCCGCTTGACATCCAGTGACTCTAAATCTTAGATCCGCCTCTATTAATTTATATCTATTAATTCATTTGAACTACTCATTTTATCATTAATGATATGGTTTAGAATTGCACAAAATATTTTTGACTTACACTAGATTAAGTGTTTTTTTAGAAAAAAAAAAGAGAAAAGAAATCTTCCTTAAACTTCAAACTCAAATAAACTATATCATAATTGAAATGAAGAAAACATTAAAATATAATTTGAGAAAAGGGTCTGATGTACCCCTCAACTTTGTCATTTAGAGTTGATATACCCCTTGTTATGAAAGTGACTCATATATACCCTACTTGTAAACAAATGGCTCACATATACCCTTTTACTCTAACGGAAATGAAAAAAATAATAATTTTAATCTATATTTTTATTATTTTTTTCTAAAAAATATAATCCCATATGAGTAAATTTAATCCTCGTCAAACATATTTTTTTTTTTGAATTTTTTTTGTTTCAATGACTAATTTATAATTATTATTTTGATAATCAAATTTATTTATGTTTCACTAATATTCTTGTAAAACTTATTGTAGATGGCTAAATTTTTTCTTCGAATACGAATTAAATTACAATACACACAAAAAAATAGTTTAATTTTTTGTTCTTTAAACTAAGGAATGAAAAGAAAAAAACAAAATAAGAATAAGAAATTCAAATAATTATAATAAAAGAAGTCAAAAAAAAATTTATGTATGAAAAAAATTAAAATATACCTTGAACTTTGATAGAAGAATCATATATATCCCTAAATAATTTTTAAAAAAAAATTAGAAGTAATAAATATAAATTTAAAACTAATTTTTTAACTTCCGTTAAATGAAGGGTATATGTGAGCCGTTTGTATAACGGTAAGGGCATATATGAGTCACTTTTATAACGAGGGTATATCAGCTCCAAATGACAAAGTTGAGAAATATATCAGACCATTTTTCCATATAATTTAAAAAGAGGTGGACCCTCGTGGATAGATATTAGATATGGTTGACAATTACATGTATTTGAGGGATCGTTTGCTTTATTTATGAAATGAGGAAAATGTCTTCGTGTAGCTAGCTAGATATTATTGTCAATGTAGTTTAACCTTTTCCGTGAGTTGCGTCCTTAAATTGAAGGCACGCCGACCAATTGATTTCGTAGTTTTTTATTTACAAAAATTATGTCTATTTTACAAGTGGTTACACACGAGAAAATCTGAAAAGATTATTTTTTTTCTTGTTCATTTCGTAAGTGGTTAAGAAATTTTATTTTCTCCTCAAATTGCCATGGAATACAACAATCCAGGCATGTGCTTTGCTACCATATACTCCCTCCATTTCAATTTAGGTTTTTGATTGGGCATCAAATTTGAAAAAAGAAATAATGCCTTTTAAAAGTTATGGTATAAAAAAGTCGGAGAGATGGAAAATGAAGAACTGGAAAGGATACAATAAATTCACATTATATAAATCTATCAACTCGAAAACTGTTTTCTTCACTCAGGTTAAATTACTAGAAATACATAATGAACAACACTTTATTGTACAGGCATTTACTCGTCCTGTTCTATATTCCTGATCCACTTGGTGGCCACCCATTTTTCTCCTCTTATTACTGGGCAACTACCGTGAAGTGATGTCTGCATTAAAATTCAAACAAACATGAAAATCGCAAGGCCATGTATGAATAATGAAAGTATGCATTACATTGTGTTGATCATCCTCTTCCTTGGTAATTTATATACGATCATTTACAATTTCTTGCATCTGGAAGAAGTAAAAGGAAGGCGAAGAGCATATTCTAATTGCATTAAGCAAACTAACATAGCAGCATTAGAATTTAGCAGCTACAGATGGCACAAAGTTCGCATTATATTCCAGCTAACCTATTGAGGATCAGCTCTTTGAAACAAATTTCTTAACTGACTGATTACTCCTTTCTATGTGTTATTGATCTTTATAACAAATCACCAATGAACAATCAGAACAATGAATGCATTCGAATAGCTCACCAAATCAATTGTACCATTTGGAAGCAGTGAGTAGAATAGAAGTCCATCCCCTCTGCGTGGCTTCACTTTCAAACCAATACACTTGCTGTAATCATAGGTACCATCCATATTCTGCGCGCTCTGTAGATGAACCACAAAGGACCATTTACAAGTCAGGCACACAAAGATAGGTAGTGATCGGCAGAAAGAGAGTAGAGAGTAACTTGATCTCACCTCAAAAGGGAACACAGTTTCCCCACCTTCTTCAACATCAGATAAATATAATAAGAAGGATGCAACCTAGATGAGATTAATGAAAGTTTAGTCCAGACAAGTAAAAACAAGCATTCCTTAACATTAAATGCCAGTGAAAAAATTCTCGACCAATGAATATGTCATGGTTAAAAGCGTAGTACAATCCCTGTACTTGCTCGACACATTTTCACCTGATGGTTCCAATTTCCAAGATTGAAGTTAAGATCAGAAATTTTCCATGAAGAAAAGAATAAGTTGGATATAGAGGATGTCACATCAATGGCAAGATAAGAAACCAACAGAACAATTATTATCATCTTGATTATTGAAGAGAAATTACTAAAGCAGTAATGGAGAACACGATAACAATTGAATTTCTTTAGTCAAAAGATAAAACAATATCTTCTAACTGAAAAAAACAGTAGACAGCGACATGTTTTGAAGACTTTCCATTAGGAGTGATATTTAGATTGTACAAATAAAGATGGTTTACACTTAAAGCATGCAACTAATTTCTTTTGATAAATTTTCTCATAAAATACATATGCTTAATGATAAAAAAAACTGCCCCCATCTTTGAAAAACATATTCCAATCAGAGATAAAGCAGCATATTTATTTATCAATTTTGTCATCTGACACATGCTAGAGAGAGTTCAGCAAAGTACTGCACAGAAGGACCAGCATTTGCAGTTTTGAGGTAAAGCGAGTAAAATGCCATATTAAAAATGTGGAGTTGTTGCAACCGAATTCTGCTTATTTACGACATAGAACCCAATACTTAAATCAAACACATCAAAGTTTTCTATTTTAATTATATGTAATCCTGGGGAGAGGAGGATGTATATGAGTAACATGGAATCATGGATAAGCACAACATCATCATGCACAGATAATCAAATACTATAGTATTCCACCATCCATGATGCCGTTTTGTGTAAGATTTCAATTGAACTACAAGAGAAATAGTGAGTCAATTAGAAAAAATAGCACCACTGCAAAATTTAGTTCATACGAACCCTTTGGCTCTTCTGAGGGCCATATTGAGCAGGATCGAAAGCATCATAATGTGACTGATATCTTTGCCCAATTTCATACCGCAAAACATTAAATGCCTGAAACACGTACAAGTTCACCGAAGAGCAAAGGTCAAATTATTCAGCTTCAAGAAAAATAATGACCGGAGGAATATAACACTTGGCATCGCCTGAAGCAGATAATCATTCAAAATCAGTAAGAAGCGATAAAGAGAAAATTGAGATACAATCACACCAATGTTTATTAATCTACAATGATCAAGTTAGCAGATTGACAAGCTGTAAATTGTCACGTGTACTAGGAACAAACATGTGTTATATATTTGGTTACTTGCAAAGCAAAATCCAGTAAAGAAATTGACCGAAGTATTATGGAAAACCAGCTCAAAACCTCCATACCAGGCAATTTCAGATGCTAATCAAACCGCAGATATTTTTTTTTTGATGACCGTGGTGTCTGGACCACCTTTCGCACACGTCCACTAATTCCACAGTATACCTGCCAACTCCCAACAGCAACAGGTACCTAGTAACTCTGTCCACCAGGGCTAGGACAAATAGAAAGAATCAACTAGTGTTTTTTGTCTCTTAGAACTGCAAACTTGACCCACTGACTCATGGTTTTGTCCTTTGAAAACGAATCTCTTGTTAGAAGCAGTGTATCCACACCATTATGAGATCTATGATCACCTACTCTATACCATAATCTCTTGCATCTTAGCTACTTTAGATTTAACGGCCTCAAAGTCACCTGCCAAATTCGGTAAACTGTCATCCGAGTTTCATTGCATTACCATTCTGAATTCTTTTATTACTTCACCGTAGTCTGTAACTTAATAGGCATTACTCTGAACTTCAAATTTCAAATATCACTTCTCAGATTAACATGACGAATCAGTGTTTCAGTGAGAAGTATTGATCTTGTATACAAAGGCTAAAATACTCCTTATCAAAATGAAAAATGAGGCCCACTTCTTTTAAGTTCTTCAGTATATCACTTGATAACATAAGATTACTTCAACAGCTAAATTGGATCCATTTCTTTTAAATTCTCAAAGCTATCAGAAATAAACATTTTAATCTTTTTCTTGGTATATTCGCTTTTAAGAATTATAAAAATTGAAGTCCACATAATTTATTCTATGCCAATCAAACGAGATATAAATGGGAAGTTCATATTATAGTTTTATTAAGATATCTAACTAGTTTCAAAATCACAATCTTTTTTTTTTCCCAAATACTAGCACTACACAAATGATGCCAACTAAACTAGGATGCAGAGTAACGACAGTTTTGCTGTTGCACTGAGCAAGATAGGTGGGGTAGCCGTTTGGATGGGGCCTTTTTTTTTTTTGGCGGGTGGGGGGATTTAGAATGATTTTCTTCCAAAATTCTGCCACTTATCAAATCAATAATATCTAAGACATGGAAGCAAAACCAAAGACTACATGTGGTGAGATGAGCTTAATGCAATTTTTTTATAAGCAGTTCTTATGAGCTTAATGCATTTTATATAAGATATAAATGTAAGTGAACTTTACCTCACCATGTGTCTTGGGGATCATTGTCGCTCTTGCAATTTTCTCCTCAATAAGATCCAAGATTCCAGTTTTGTCTTCTGATGCACTTATAAACGTGCCAGAACTAAAGAAATTGACAAGATAATGTAAATCTCATGCACGGTATGTAGATTCTTCTCAAAGATACTAACACATGAAGCGCAAAGTTCTATCATATTCTTATATTTTGGAGCAAATTACAAAATATTAGAGACAAGTCATTGAAACTTTAAAAAGAACAAATCACATGTGGTTTTGAACATAGTGAATTCGCTGTCTTCCAAAACAAGATGATAAATGAACACACACCATATATTCAGTGACCTAGTTTAGCAGAAATGGGAAGGAGAAGTCATGTTTGAATTGATTATCGTTTAGATCTTCTGACATTATCAAATAAGTTTTGGAAAAAATTACCTAATTAATAAGAATCTGATCACTCT